>NC_045979.1:21857672-21895356 GCF_010909765.2 Amblyraja radiata | reverse complement strand
CCAACATTTATGCTGGGGTATACTCTCTGCTTTTACTCACCCTCCCAGGCTGCGCTTTAGCCGAGACAGTCCCTTTGTTCAGTGCATTGGTTCAGAGGTATCTGCACCAAATAGCATCTGCAACTTACCTGCCCAGTCTTCCAGCCACTGTTCTGTTCTCTGTTCCTGCCCTCCTCATTGTTTACTGGGCCACCAGGTCTGGTTGTGTTGACATTTGACCCTGCTCACTAGCTCCAAGTCACGGGGGGGGGGTGATTGAAAGAAGGAAATTGAAGTTTCATTTTAGGTATTGAACCATGGTGGTGTGATCATTCCCCCCCCCCCCCCCCCCTGAAAGAGCAGCAGAGGCTGATTCAAACAGTACTTTCCAAAGGAAGTCAGTCATCTGAAGTGTTATGAGAAAAGATCACGCAGTGGTGGTTGTGGAAAGTCTACGTCAAACAGTTTCCTCAACACGTTACTGAAGGCCGTCACCATGACTGCTTCCTTGGTGAAGTGGGCCACTATTTACTCGATCCAGCCATTGATTCAGGAACCCATGTCATGATACTGCCAGAGAGGATCTGGAGGTCATATTGACCAGCTGTACAGTCCAGCTCACCTCCAATCCTCAGCCCCTACAAACCAGGTTAATGTAAACACATAGAGGAGGCGCTGTGAATTTTCCTAATGAGCTGGCAGAGAGAGCGAAATAATTTGCTCCTCTGGTGTAGAAACTTCTCCCGTCTCTGACCTGAACTGCCAAGCCTTCACTCTGAGATGGGGACCCCTGGATCCAGACACTGCAGCCAGCGGAAACCTCCTCCCCACGTCCACTCTTTCGAGTCCTGAAGGACTTCAGATGTTTTAATGAGATCATATTTTGTTCCTCTAAATTTCACAGAGAAGAGTTCCTCTCAACACCAACACATCCCTCCCTCAAAACTATGTTGACATATGAATTGCCTCTCATTTTCTTCCCCATTCCATTATAGATACACGGTGTGATCACCCATGCATTTAACTTTGCACCTTATCTACCTTGCCACCCAGCCTGCTACCTTTACGAAACATGGATATGCAACATTTGGTCCCTTCACCCAAACTATTGATGTAGATTGTGAACGGCTGGAGCCCCGACAACAATTCCTGCAGTTCCTACAGCCTCACAACCGGAAATCATTCCCATTCTTCCTACTGGATTGTCCCCAACCCACCGCTGAAGGCACATCATTGTGGCAACAGCTCAATTTGTGTAATAACCTGCATGGCACCTCAAAAGGTCTTCTGAAAGCCCACACATCACCTGCTTCACGGTTCACTATCCAACCAGCTACAAATGTCTCTGCATACTCTTGAGAAATCCACAATGCCTCCGGTCAGACCAACACTGAAGAAGGGTCCCAACCCGAAACATCACCAATCCTTTTTCTCCAGAGATGCTGCCTGGCCCCGCTGAGTTGCTCCAGTCATTCTTCACTGTTCTATAATTGCATAATTGTTCCATACCACTTCCTAACAATATTCCTGATTTCCAATGACAGGCCTATAGTTCCGCCTTCCTTAAATAGAAGGGTCCCTATTCCAGAAGTGAATGATAACTCCTAGACCTCAAGTCTTAAGCAACAGCAGAGAACAGGGATGACAGGATCACAATGTTGCTTGGGTGTTTACCCTGTCCAAGGAGATAGGACAATTCAGTGAAGAACCCACCACCCCTAGTTTTCACAACCATTCTGTTCCTGCTAACACTAGCCAGGTCTAGGCTCTATGTAAATATCTCTGACCGTTTATTGTACTTCACTCAGAACGAGAAGTGTGGAACATTCAGAAGCTCTTGTGCAAGTCTTTTATCAACTTTCAGTCCAAACAAACTGCATCAGTTTCACCCTCCTAAGGCGAACTGGAGAAGGCAGGATCAAGGCACAGCTACTCTTCCCAAAGTGCACATTCTTCTCTCGGGCATTTCCTCGAGACGCCATTGTGGCAATCTGCTACTGCGTGCATTTATCTCACTGTCAATTCTGAGGATTATGTTAATCTCTCCAGCCTTTTAAAAGAAGTGGAGTCTTTAGGATACAGAAAGGAAGCCATTCAGACCACAGCCCACTTGTTATGGGGAAAAGCCCAGTCAGCTCTTATGGGGATAGGAGGTCTCTCGTCTATTACATAGGGTCAGGAGGTCATTCAGCCCACTGAAGAATCCGCTCAGTTTCTGGGCTATAAATCTATATAAGAGAACCCGAGACAAATCCTCAGTCCAGAACATTTCCGATATCCAACTCATCCTCTCTCTGAACATGTAAACTCAAGACTGCCTGTTCAATCCCTGTAAACTTGCAGGTCAGTTGTGGGCTGGGTCAACATCACTTATCCGCAGTTCACCCCTTTGGAGAAGCATCCATTTAAATGCAGGTTGCAAATAACCTCTGAACAAACACGTCTCCTCTGTCAGAAACCATAGCGTGATTTACGAGACAGTGCAAAAGGAGCTTCACTCTGTATCTAGTACATGCCCTGGTGAGTGTGACGGGTCAGTGTACAGCGAGCCTCACTCTGTGTCTAACCCGTGCTCTGGGAGTGTGTGATGGAACAGTATAGGGGGGAGCTTCAGACACTGTATGAGTGACTCTCAGAAAGACTGTCTCAACCTCTCTGGCCTTTTGCTTGTTCAAACTGCAATGAGCAATGGAAGAGATTCTCACAGTTCACAGTTCTGATTATTTCCTTAATACCACAATTGAGTTGTTGAACGAGCGATCGCAGCCCACTTTGGGGCTGGAGGTCAGGGATCCCAGGCCCTCTGCTGGCTGTGCACCGAATGTCATCTGTCTGTCCCAGGGTGCAGATTAGCCAGCTGGGCTCACTCCTCACTCACGTCACTGCAGAAGTGGCAGCACCCTCTCACAATTTGTTGCTCCGAGCTGGAGCCAATTTCACCCCAAACTCCACTCAGGCCCCGGCAGTGGGCGGTACACAGCATTGAGGGGGGCAGGAAGGAGCGGGATGGCAGGCACAAGGGGGAGGGGAGGGAGAAGGAAGAGGAGGAGGTGAGTTTCAGGAGGGAGAGGAAGGCGCGAGTTCAAGGGGGGGGAGGGGAAGGGGGGCACAAGGGGGGGAAATGGGCACAAGGTGGGGGACAAGAGGCGGGTGCCAGGGGGGAGGAGGGCGTGAGATGGAGGGTTTAGTCAGCAAACGTGGAGGGGAGTGAGTGAGTGAGTGGGGGAGACCTGAGGAATGGCGAGTAGATGGAGAAAGGAACAGAGTTAGAGGAGCAGCAGTGACAGAGAGAAGGAGAGGGCTTAGATAAAGGGAGGGGGTTAGAGGGGATAAGAGCGGAGCACATGCCACCCTCCAGGCCTGTGTGTTGGAGGTGCCCCCCACGCCCCTGCCCCTCAGGGCCCGTGCTGCAGCATGAGGTTGTGTAGCAACCTCTGCCTGCCTGCCGTATAGTCATCCTCGTCCACGTTGACCAGCAGCTTGATGGCCTCATGGCCCACGGCCTGCTTGAGGGAGTCGGTGATAAAGACGCCCTTGAGGGCCTCGAGCAGCGAGCCGTTGATGTAGTCCCTCCAGAAGGCGTCGAGGTAGGTGAGCTCGGAGAACTTGATGTCGCAGATGATGGAGCCTAGGTCCCGGGACTTGAGGATGGTGTTGGCCTGGGCGAAGCGCTCGAACTGGCGCTCCAGCCGACCCGGCTTGTTGGAGAAGACGTTGCCCTCCAGCGCTGTCTGGTGCTGGCAGTACTCAGCCCTCACACGAAGCCGGATGTCTGGGGGTGAGAGCGTAGGTTGTTCCTGGGTAGCAAGCAAGGAGCAATCGGGAGAGGCGAGGAAGCACAGGGGTCGGGTAATCAAGGGTAAAGATGGAAGTGGGGAGCCCATCGATGGCAGGGGGAACGCGGTGGGAAGGGGGAAGCACAGGGGTAGTGCGGTTGGGGCAATCTGAGTGGGGAGGGGCAATGGGGGGGGGGGGGGGAAGAGGGAGTCCCGGTGGTGTGCAGTTGGGCGAGGATAAGGAGGGCATTAGGGGAATGAGCAAGGCACAATATTGCAGGGAGGGAAGAGTAAGTAAGGGGCGATCTGGGGAAGGCGAGGGAGAGCAACACCAGACAAGAGAGGGATCCTGGGAGGTGGAGGCTGAGAAGATAGAAGCCGGGTGAGGGAGAAGTGGTAGCATGGGAGAGTTCAGGAAGAGGACCGGAGTAGCGGAGGGGTACGATGGGCCAAGGGGAAGGGTTTGGCATTGAAGCGAGCAGTGAATTTGCCTCAATCTTAGTCACTGTGGACAGATAACGAGGGGCAACAGAATTCCAGCTCCAGACAGAACTCACCACAGGTTTGCTTCTCCTTGCTGTCCAGCACGGTGGTCTTCTGCTTTCCCCGCCGGCCCCCTGCACCACGGACCTGGTACAGTCTCTGTCGGAGGGGATGGGACACAACAGGGGAACAGCACAACAGCCGACCTATGAGAACAGAAGGCCATACTTAGAGCGAGCTACACTCTGTCTAACCCACACCCCGGTAGTGTGTGATGGGACAGTTTAGAGGGACCTTCACTCTGTGTCTGACCCGTGCTCTGGAACAGTGTAGAGGGAGCACACTCTATGTTTCTCAGAGGAAGGATGAGCTGGCTCCGGGGAGGGTCCAGAGGAGGTTTACAAGAATGATTCCAGGAATGAGTGGGTTGGCATATGATGAACATTTGACAGCACTGGGGCTCTATTTGCTGGAGTCTAGAAGATTGAAGGGGGACCTCATTGAATCTTACAGATTAATGAAAGACATAGATAGAGTGGATGTGGAAAGGATGTTTCCACTGGTGGGAGAGTCTAGGACCAGAGGTCACAGCCTCAAAATTAAAGAGTGCTCTTTTAGAAAAGAGGCGAGGACGAACTTCTTTAGTCAGAGGGTAGTTAATCTGTGGAACTCATTGCCACAGTGGGCTGTGGAGGCTGTCAGTGGATATTAGAATGGGTGTCATGGGTAATGGGGAGAAGGCAGGAAAATGGGATTAGGAGTAGACTCAATGGGTCGAATGGCCTAATTCTACTCCAATAACATGCACTTTAACCTGTCCTATTTTTCCTTAACGAGGAGTGCTTTAGTTTTAGAGAAACTGTGCGGAAACAGGCCTTTCGGCCCATCGAGTCCGCACCGACCCGCGATCATCGCACATTGACACTATCTACACACATTAGGGACAACTTTATATTTACACCAAGCCAATTAACCTACAAACCTGTGTGTTTTTGGAATGTGGGAAGAAACCGAAGATCTGCAGTTGTATAGAGCTCTGGTGAGACCACATCTGGAGTATTGTGTACAGTTTTGGTCTCCTAATTTGAGGAAGGACATCCTTGTGATTGAGGCAGTGCAGCGTAGGTTCATGAGATTGATCCCTGGGATGGCGGGACTGTCATATGAGGAAAGATTGAAAAGACTAGGCTTATATTCACTGGAGTTTAGAAGGATGAAGGGATATTTTATAGAAACATATAAAATTATAAAAGGACTGGACAAGCTAGATGCAGGAAAAATGTTCCCAGTGTTGGGCAAATCCAGAACCAGGGGCCACAGTCTTAGAATAAAGGGGAGGCCATTTAAGACTGAGGCGAGAAAAAACTTTTTCACCCAGAGAGTTGTGAATTTGTGGGCAGTGGAGGCCAAATCACTGGATGGATTTAAGAGAGAGTTAGATAGAGCTCTATAGGCTAGTGGAATCAAGGGATATGGGGAAAACAGGCACGGGTTATTGATTGGGGATGATCAGCCATGATCACAATGAATGGCGGTGCTGGCTCGAAGGACCGAATGGTCTCCTCCTGCACGTATTTTCTATGTTTCTATCTTGTAGAAAATCCACGCAGTCATGGGGAGAATGTACAAACTCCGTACAGACAAGCATCCTTAGTCAGGATCGAACCCGAGACCTGGGGCTCTGGGGCTCTGGTGCTGTAAGGCAGCTACTCGACCGCTGCACCACCTTGCTGCCCTTTTTTGATGGACTTTCTTTGTAATTGCATTGCGCTCAACTCAGGACAGATCTTTAGAGATATGTACAACAAGGAACTTGTAGTTGTTGACTCCCTTCAGGCTCCTCATCATTTCTCCAGAAACTAGATGTATGAAGTGCAGTTGAAAACATGCAATATCTGGAGCGAGACATGTTAGATATGCCTCAGGATCATTCAAGCTGCAACTCCATCAATGCTTCCTTCCATTCTTGGTACATTTGCCACAGAAGTAAGTCCCCAACAGTTTGACCCTGGCGAATCACCAAGTCAAGCACCTGTCTCTCAAGTTACTCGAGCTTGGCGTCCAGCCCCTTGGTCGACACCCATGCATTTTCGTGACAGAAACGACAAATGTGAGCCGTAACAATATCCCACCATAGCCTTAGAGATGGGAACACAACACGGGACAGCGTAGAGTGTGTACCTGCCTCGTGCTACTTCCCACCTGGTTTGTTGTGCTCTGTCGCTCCCTCAGCAGCCAAGCTTCGGGGCATGACATAGGTGACGGAACTCTGCTCCAGGTATTTATCCACGGGATCCGGCGATACTGGAAGGGGGGAGAAGACGGAAGGCGAGTCATCGCAAGCTTTCCCTCGTTGCACAATCCAATTATTCCATCCATCACACCTCCTCCTCCCTTTCTCTCTGTAGTTTGTGCCTGCTGGGAATATCTACATTGGTCCCTGCATGGTTCTGACATCGCCGCGGGTTGTAATCACTCTTTTCACAGCACCTACCACTCACGCACCTTCTTTCCTGAACTTTTTATATTTCCCTGCGTTATGAACCAAACATAGATTAAACATATATCCATAGATAGAGGGGAGTCAATCTACCCCATGACAGAAGGGTGGGGAGTTGTTCAGCCCCAAGATCACCCTTCATCCTCCTGCGCTCCAAGGAATAGAGTCCCTGCCTGCTCAACCTCTCCCTATACCCCACACCCTCGAGTCTTTCCAACTTGACACCATCTTTCCTATAACATGGTGCCCAGAACTGAACACAATATTCTAAATGCAGCAACACCAACTTCTTATGTGACTGCAACATGATCTCCCAACTTCTATACTCAATAGGTAGCCACAAAATGCTAGAATAACACAGCGGGAAGACAGCATCTCTGGAGAGAAGGAATTGGTGATGGGTCGAGACCCTTCTTCAGACTTCTATACTCAATACTCCGAAGGCCAATGCGCCCAAAGCCTTTTTGACCACCCAATCTACCTGCGACTCCACCTTCAAAGAATGATACACTCCTGGATCCCTCTGCTCTACAACAATCCACAGAGCCCAACCATTCACTGTATAGGTCCCACCCAGGTTAGACTATCCAAAATGCAACACCTCACATTTCTCAATATTAAATTTCATTAACCATTCCTCAGCCCACCTGGCAAACCGATCAAGATCCTGCTGCAATTTTTAACATCCATCTTCACATCATATCCCTCAGAATACTCTCGAGTAACTACTACTGATGTTATGCTCACTGGCCTATAGTTCCCAGCCATTTCCCTGCAGCCCTTCTTGAATAGAAGCACATATGCCACCCTGCAGTCTTCTGGCTCCTTGCCTGTATTTAATGACGACTCATAAACCTCAGCCAGGCCTCCTACAATTTCCTCTCTAGCTTCCCAGTGCCTTTGGATATTTCTGATCCGGCCCAGGAGATGTGTCTTCCTTCATACACATCAGGACCTTGAGCATCTCTTCGACCGTAATACTGACTGTTCTCAAGACACATCCATTGACTGCTCCTATTCAAGAATAGCTACTTCCCCACAGCCATCAGGCTATCAGGCTATAAACCTGGCTCGGACAAAACTCTGAACATTAATAACCCATTACTTGTTATTTGCACTTTATCAGTTTATTTATTCATGTGCTTTGTAGTCAATGCCTATTATGTTGGGATACTGAGTTGGATGATCAGCCATGATCATATTGAATGGCGGTGCAGGCTCGAAGGGCCGAATGGCCTACTCCTGCACCTAATTTCTATGTTTCTATGTTCTTTGTCCTATCAGGAACACATGACAATAAACTCTCTTGAACTTGAACTCTTGAAGTTCCTCTGTCCTCCACTTTCTCATGCTAAAAACTAATAGAGGATTTGTCCATCTCATGTGGCTCCATACAGAATTGACTGCTTTGATACCCGAGGCATCGCTCTCTCTAGTTACCTTTTTCCCCCCCCTTTATGTACATAAAATTGTTTGGGATTATCCTTAATGCTTTCTGCCAGAGCTTTCACCTGTCCCCTTTTTGCCCTTACGATTTCTTTTTTTTAGCTAGCTCCTTAGTTCCCCAAACTCCAAATCAGAAATACAAGGATGGAGTTAAAGGGAAAGAGAGTATAAGAAAAATTAAGAAATACACCAGATTTAACAGGGCAGAAATTTCACGAAGGTATAGGAGAGTATGGCCAATTGAAATAGGAATCGAAGTGAAAGGTGAGGTGAGTAATGGATTTAAAGTATTATATATGAATGCACAAAGTATAAGAACTAAAGTAGATGAGTTGAGGCTCAGTTAGAGATTGGTAGATATGACATTGTGGGGATTACCAGGATATGGCTGCAGGAGGATAGGGACTGGGAACTGAATATTCAGCGTTATACGTCCTATAGAAAGAACAGGCAGGTGGGCAGAGTAGGTGGGGTAGCTCTGTTGGTAAGGGATGAAGTTCAGTCCCGTGCGAGGGGTGACATAGGGACTGACGATGTAGAGTCGCTGTGGACAGAATTGAGGAATTGTAAAGGTAAGAAGACATGAATGGGAGTTATCTACAGACCCTCAAACAGTAGCCTGGATATAGGGTGCAAGTTGCAGCAGGAGTTAAAATTGGCATGTAACAAAGATAATGCCACTGTGGTTATGAGAGATTTCAATATGCAGATAGATTGGGAAAATCAGGTTGGTTCTGGACCCCAAGAAAGGGAGTTTGTAGAGTGCCTCAGAGATGGATTCTTAGAGCAGCTTGTACTGGAGCCTGCCAGATAGAAGGCAATTCTGGATTTAGTGTCTAATGAACCAGATTTAATAAGGGAACTCAAGGTAAAGGAACCGCTAGGAGGTTGTGACCATAATATGATGAGTTTTAATCTGCAATTTGAGGGAAAAGGTTAAATCAGAAGTGTCAGTGTTGCAATCGAACAAAAGGGGGCAATGAAGGCATGAGAGAGGAGCTGGCCAAGGTCGACTGGAAAAGGATCCTAGCAGGAATGACCATGGAACAGCAATGGCAGGAATTTCTGGGCATAATCTGGAAGATGTAGGATCATTTCATTCCAAAAAGGAAGAAAGATTCTAAGGGGAGTAAGAGGCAACCGTGGCTGAAGAGAAGTTAGGGATTAAATAAAACTAAAAGAAAAGGTGTATAACACAGCAAAGAAGCCAGAGAATTGGGAAACTTTCAAAAGACAACAGAAGGTAACAAAAAGGGCAATACAGGGTGAAAAAATGAAGTACGAGGCTGAACAAGGAGACAGATTATTATCTCAATGGTGTCAGATTAGGAAAAAGGGAAGTACAACGAGACCTGGGTGTCCTTGTACACCAGTCACTGAAAGTAAACATGCAGGTATAGAAAGATAATGGCATGTTGACCTTCATAACAAGAGGATTAGAGTAAAGGAGTAAAGAGTTCCTTCTGCATTTGTACAGGGCCCTGGTGAGCATATCTGGAGTATTGTGTGCAGTTTTGGTTTCCTAATTTGAGGAACGACATCCTTGTGATTGAGGCAGTGCAGCGTAAATTCACGAGATTGATCCCTGGGATGGCGGGACTGTCATATGAGGAAAGAATGAAAAGACTATGCTTGTATTCACTGGAATTTAGAAGGATGAGGGGGGTTCTTATAGAAACATATACAATTATAAAAGGACTGGACAAGCTAGATGCAGGAAAAATGTGTGCAGTTTTGGTTTCCTAATTTGAGGAAGGACATCCTTGCTAATGAGGCAGTGCAGCGTTCACGAGGTTAATCCCCGGGATGGCGGGACTGTCATATGAGGAAAGACTGGGCTTGTATTCACTGGAATTGAGAAGGATCAGAGGAAATCTTATAGAAATGTGTAAAATTGTAAAAGGACTGGACATGCTAGATGCAGGAAATGTTTTCCCAATGGTACACAAAATTGCTGGAGGAACTCAGCGGGTGCAGCAGCATCTATGGAGCGAAGGAAATAGGCGACGTTTCGGGCCGAAACCCTTCTTCAGACTGATGGGGTGTGGGGAAAGAAAGAAGGAAAAAGGGAGGAGGAGGAGCCCGAGGGCGGGCGGATGGGAGGGTGGGAGGAGACAGCTAGAGGGTGAAGGAAGGGGAGGGGACAGCACAGGCTAGCCAAATTGGGGGAATTCAATGTTGATGCCATAAGGGCGCAAGGACCCCAGACGGAATATGAGGTGCTGTTCCTCCAATTTCCGCTGTTGCTCACTCTGGCAATGGAGGAGACCCAGGACAGAGAGGTCGGATTGGGAATGGGAGGGGGAGTTGAAGTGCTGAGCCACCGGGAGGTCAGGTAGGTTAAGGCGGACTGAGCGGAGGTGTTCGGCGAAACGGTCGCCCAACCTACGCTTGGTCTCACCGATGTAAATTAGCTGACATCTAGAGCAGCGGATCCCAATGTTGGGGGAGTCCAGAACCAGGGGCCACAAACTGAGATGAGAAAATACTTTTTCACCCAGAGTGTTGTGAATTTGTGGAATTCCCTGCCACAGAAGGTAGTCAAGGCCAATTCTTTGGATGAATTCAAAAGAGAGTTAGATAGAGCTCTAGGGGCTAGCAGAATCAAGGGATATGGGGAGAAGGCAGGTCACTGAATGAGGATGATCAGCCATGATCACAATGAATGGCAGTGCAGGCTTGAAGGGCCAAATGGCCTCCTCCTGCACCTATTTTGAATTATCATATTGAATGGCGATGCTGGCTAGAAGGGTTGAAGCCTACTCCTGCACCTATTTTCTATTTTGCCTTACGTTTGCCTGCCTTGCCATTGATTCTAACAGGGACGTGCATGTCCTGAGCTCTTGTTAGCACACTTTTAAAAACATCCCACTTTCCTGACGTTCCTTTTCCTTCAAACAACTTACTCCAATCAACTTGAGCAAGTCCCTCTCTCTTACCCTCAAAGTTGGCCTACTCCAATTTAGCATTTTAATGGGCTCTCTCTGTCCCTATTCATAACTGTCTTAAACTAACCAAGCAGTGGTCACAGGTCCCAAAAGGCTCCTCCATGAACACTTCATCCACCTGCCCCTCCCAATTTCCCAAGAATAGATCAAGTGTTGCCCTCTCCCATATGGGGCTCTCTACATATTGCTGGAGAAAGCTCTCCTGAACACTTGACAAATTGCACCCCTTCTAAACCTTTCACATTATGATCTTTCCTAATATGACCTACTAAACGAATGCAAAAAAGCAAAGGAAATACTTAATCGACTGTCGCGGGTAAACTCAGCGGGTGAGGCAGCGTCTATGGAGCGAAGGAAATAGGCAACGTTTTGGACCAAAACCCTTCTTCAGACTGATGTGAGGGTGGGGGGCAGGAAGAAGAAAGGAAGAGGAGGAGCTAGTGGACTGAGGGAGAGCTGAGAAGGGGAGGAGAAAGTGGGGACTATCTGAAATTAGAGAAGTCAATGTTCATACCGCTGGGGTGCAAACTGCCCAAGCGAAATACGAGGTGCTGCTCCTCCAATTTGCGGTGGTCCTCTGGCCATGGAGGACGCCGAGGACAGAAAGGTCGGATTCGGAATAGGAGGGGGAGTTGAAGTGCTGAGCCACCGGGAGATCAGGTTGGTTATTGCGAACCGAGCGGAGGTGTTTGGCGAAGCGGTTGCCAAGCCTACGCTTGGTTTCACCGATGTAGAGCAGCTGACATCTAGAGCAGCGGATGTAATAGATGAGGTTGGGGGAGGTGCAGGTGAACCTCTGCCGCACCTGGAAAGACTGCTTGGGTCCTTGAATGGAGTCAAGGGGGGAGGTAAAGCGACAAGTGTAGCATTTCTTGCAGTTGCAAATGAAAGGTGAGGACAAGGGGGACTCTGCCCTTGTTACGAGTGGGGGGGATGGGGAGTGAGAGTAAAGTCACGGGATATAGAAGAGACCCTGGTGAGCGCCTCATCTATGGTAGAAGAGGGGAACCCCCGTTCCATGAAGAATGAGGACATCTCCGATGGCCTGGTGTGGAACACCTCATCCTGGGTGCAGATGCGGCGTAGACGGAGGAATTGGGAGTATGGGGATGGAGTCCTTACAGGAAGCAGGGTGTGAAGAAGTGTAGTCCAGATAGCCATGGGAGTCAGTGGGTTGATAGTGGATGTCGGTCAGGAGTCTATCACCTGCGATGGAAATAGTGGGGTCAAGAAATGGTAGGGAAATGTCGGAAATGGTCCAGGTGTATTTGAGTGCCGGATGGAAGTTAGTAGTGAAATGGATGAAGTCAGTGAGTTGTGTGTGGGTGCAGGAGGTAGCACCAATGCAGTCGTCGATGTAGCGAAGGTAGAGTTTGGGGATAGGGCCACGGTACGTCTCCAACAAGGATTGTTCAACGTACCCTACAAAGAGGCAGGCATAGCTAGGGCCCATGTGAGTACCCATAGCTACACCTTGTATTTGGAGGAAATGGGAGGAGTCCAACGAAAAGTTATTAAGGGTAAGGACCAGCTCCGCTAGGCGGAGGAGAGTATCAGTAGACAGGGATTGGTTGGTTCTCCGGTCGAGGAAGAAACTGAGGGCTTTGAGACCTTCCTGGTGGGGGATGGAGGTGTAGAGTGATTGGACATCCATGGTGAAGATGAGGGAATGGGGGCCTAGAAAATGGAAGTCCTGGAGTAGACGAAGAGCGTGTGAGGTGTCTTGAACACAGGTAGGGAGGGATTTAACCAGGGGGGGGGGGAAAAGGATGGAGTCGAGGTATGTGGAAATAAGTTCGGTAGGACACGAACAATCGATTGTTGTTATTAGACTTTCTCACTCACTCAGAAGGAACATTTGACATCCAGTGCCTTTTACTTGGTATAAATAATTGCCATAAATAAATCACACAATACAGAATTCATGGTGGGAAGCGAGGGTGAACGTGGAAGATTGTTTCTCGGCAGGAGGCCAGTTACTAATGGTGTGCATCAGGGATTGGTTCTAGGCCCATTGCTTTTTGTCATCTATATCAACGATTTGGATGAGAATGTACAAGGCACGATTGGCATGTTTGCAAATGACACTAAAATGGGTGGTATCGTAGATAGTGATACAATACGATAGAACTTTATTAATCCCAGGATGGAAATTGATCTGCCAAGTCATAAAACACAAAATACATGAAACATGAAATTAAAGTGACGAGTGGAAAGGATTGGGGATGTGCAAAGATTGGGGAGGGTCTATCTCACAACAGAAGGGGAGGAGTTGTACAGTTTAATAGCCACAGGGAAGAAGGATCTCCTGTGGTATTCTGTACTGCATCTTGGTGGAACCAGTCTGTTGCTGAAGGTACTCCTCAGGTTGACCAGTGTGTCATGGAGGGGGTGAGCTGTATTGTCCAAGATGCTCCGCAGTTTTTAAGGAGCATCCTCCCCTCCAAGGCCACCTCCAATGATTCCAATTCTGCCGCCAGGATGGAGCCAGTCTTCCTGATGAGTTTGTTTATCCCATTGGCGTCCGAGGTCTTCGCCCTGCTGCCCCAGCACACGATAGCAAAGAAGATGGCACTGGCTACCACCGATTGGTAGAACATCTGCAGCATCTTATTGCAGACGTTGAAGGAGCGGAGCCTTCTCAAAAAGTACAGCCGGCTCTGTCCATTCTTGTACAGGGCCTCAGCGTTCCTGGACCAGTTCGGTTTACTATCCAGGTACACACCAAGGTATTTGTACTCCCTGCTAAACTTCACATCCACGCCATTGATGGAGACAGCGGTGTTCCTCTCCTCCTAAAGTCCATCACTGAAGATGGTTATCAAGAAATATATTGGGATCCTGATCAGCTGGCATGTCGGCAAAAGAATGGCTAATAAGATTTTAATTAAGATATGTGCAAGGCGTTTTGTATTTTGGGAAGTCCATAGTGAACTGTAGGGCCCTGGAATGTTATAAATCAGCGGGATCCAGAAGTACAAGTACATAGCTCCCTGAAAGTGGCGACACAGATAAACAGGATGGTGAAAAAAGCTTTTGGCATGCTAGCCTTCATCAGTCAGGGAACCGAGTACAGACATTGGGATGTAGAAACAAGGAATTGCAGATACTGATTTATAAAAAAGTTGTGATATTACGTTACAGATGTAGGCAAATTTGCACATTGAGTATTGTATTCAGTTTTGGCCACCCTGCTATATGAAAGATACCATTAATGAGGGAAGAGTGCAAAGATGATTCACGAGGATGTTGCCAAGACTAGAGGGCCTGAGCTACAGGGAGAGGATGCGCAGGCTAGAACTTTGTTCCTTGATATACAGGAGGTTGAATGCTGATTTTACAGAGATATATATAACCATGAGGGGAATGGAGAGAGTGCATATGGCAAAGCCCTTATCCCAGGGCAGGGGATTCAAAAATTAGAGGGTGCAGGTTTAAGGTGAGGGGGCAAAGATTTAATAGGAACTCTTTTGGGGAAAATGGAACAAGCTGCTTGGGGAAGGAATTGAGGCAAGCACAATAACAACATTCAAAAGACACTTGGACAGGTACATGGATAGGAAAGGTTTAGAGGGACATGGGTCAGATGCGGACAAATGGGACGTGCAGATGAAGCAGTGGTCAGCATGAACGTTGAGCCAAAGGGCGTGTTTCCGTACTGTCCGACTATCCCGCTAGGACCCAATTCCCCGCTCACTTTAAACACACTGGTCCCTGTTCCCCACTCACCAAGACCAGGTTTTCCCACTCATTTTAAACTTACTGGGACCTTGCTCCCCAATCCCTTTAAAGAGACCATGCTCTCTACACTTATTTTAATCTCACCATTATAGTAGGTAGACCACTTCACAGGCTACCTTCTAGTGGAATATTGAGCTCACATATTGAGGAAAGCTGCACGATGTTGAAGTGCCATAGAGTGATGATGAATGGAGATTTCACCTGTACTCTCTCAGACTGGGAAACCAATGTGTAACAACCAGATTGGCTTAAGAGCATATAAAAAAACATTCTAGATGAATACATTTCTGACCTCATGACCGCGGCACTATGCGACTTTGTTCTACGAAATCAGTCAGGACGCCCCCTCACCCGATTGCCCCACCCCCTGCCTCCCACCGCAGTAGCTTACCGGTCTTGCGCCGCTTAAGTGTGACGTAGGGCAGCAGGTCGTGTCGGGTGATGATGCGCAGGAGTTGCAGAACGTGTTGGAAGTTGGTCTCATCACAACGGCCCTGCCGCTCTAGGGCTAGGAAGAAGTCACGGCCGCTGCGGATCAATCCCCGCTCGTAGTCAGCAATGACGTCGACGAAGAGGAAGGAGAGGACACGGACGTCCCGGTGGGTGAGCTGGGCCCCCACGATCTGGAACATGCGGTGCAACGAGTGCAGCCCGTGCTGTTTGCTCAGCTGCTCCTCCGGCCACTGCTGGCCACTCCTCTTACCGCTGGCCGCCATGGGGGAAGGGGTGAGGGGGCAGTGGGCGATGAAGAGAAACACCTCCCCTGTGCACAGAAATCACCTCCCCCCACCCCCACCTCTTTCTTACAAGAGGGGGACTCGTGAGTGTGACACCGGGCAGTCAGATTCTCTCGTGTTGCATTACATCCCCCCCCCCTTCCCTCCCCCACCCACTCAGTAGGAATCTCTGCCTTCCTACGAAAGGCCTTCTCAACTTTTGTTCCACTCCACCTAGCCCAGACAGAGTCTGCAAGTCTTGCTAGTGAAGGGTTATCAAAGCCTTCACTAGCAGATGGGTTTTAAAGGAGGGTTGGGTAAGAGGTTAGCAGGGCAAAGTAACTTTGTTGTAGTGAAGAAGAGTTCAGACTGAGGGTGGTAGCGGATGGAAGAGATTAGATCCCTTAGAGTTAAAATCAGCACCAAATAGTATGTGGATGCAATGCACTGGAGCCCAACTTTGTAATAATTATCAGGTATTAAAGTTGATCGACTGGGATCAGAATACCTTCAAATTGATGATTGTAACCTTTCTCCTAATGAAAAGACCCAATAAATATGTTGCTTCGTAACAAAAGTCCAGCCAGTCTACCAATAATGGCTTAAAGGTTAAACAAAACAACCGAGCGAAAAGGTGAAGTTTTTGACAAGAGAGGGAAGGTTGAACAGAGTCTTCGGGTTAAAATGTGGAAGGTGGGTGCCCAGTAGAGGCTGCTCAAGGTAGACTTTGAGCTTCGAGGATGGATGGCAAGAAAAGGCAACCGGTCGAAAAAGGCGAATATAACCCACGAACCAATCAAAACCTTGCTGCAGAAAGCGAGGGCGGACAGCGTAGTAGGTTGTGTTTCTGTTGTAGTTCTGGGCAATATCAGGCTACCAGCCCAGAGTGGTCTTGTTGAAGAGTTGGGGAGCGAGAAGACGCCAAACACCAGGCCCAGGCTGATGGGAAGGGGCTTCCTACTCAATATCTTAGTTGTTCTGACCAATGGAGTGGGAGCTTGGGGAATGGTGGAGTTTCACCCAATATCTTCTGTTCCTTTTATATTTTTGTCCTTTTTGCAAAACACCTCCCTCGTCCGTCTGCGGCGTATCTCCTTCGTTTTCAGCGCCGTAGCTACCGCCTCCTCCGCTTGTTCAGCGCTGCCGTCGCCATCTTCCTCAGCTGGAAATGGGTGGAACCGCGATGCCGCTCGGGAGTTGTAGTCTCCGTGTGCGCGGCCGGCCGTCAGCATTGACGGGACGTAAAAGGAATGGACTACGACTCCCACCAAGCAGCTGTGTTGACTGTGAAAAGCAAAGATTCTGGTGAAAAGGTGCGGACGGGGGAGACGGTTGTGGCCAGTTCGTATGATGGTTGTGCGCTGTTAAATGAGAGGCGTAGGTTTGTGCAGGGCCACCTGTATCGGCAATGTCGCTGTGAAATTGCCTGCAATACCATAGGACAAGCCGACTAGTGGCCTCGTCGAATGGTTGAAACTGCCTTTTGGGAATTGTACTCTGGTTAAGCAAGGGCTATTTTCGACTCGCCTGCTCTTTTTTTGTGCGGGACTACAATTCCCATAACGTCAGCAAGGCAGAGCCGGAGGAGAATGAGTGGTTTCCGGGCGGAGTGTCACAGCTTTCCCCTGACTCTCAGTCTGAAGATGGTCTGTACCCGGAACGTCACCTATCCACGTTCTCCCAAGGATGCTGCCTGACCCGCTGAGTTACTCCAGAACTTTATTTATTTTTTGTGTAAACCAGCATCTGCAGTTTATTGAAGATAGACACAAATTACTGGAATAACTCAGCGGGTCAGGCAGCATCTCAGGAGAAAAAGGATAGGTCGAGATCTTCCTTCAGTGATTCTCTCGTGATTCCTTCTGGAGTTCCTTGTTTGTACTTGTTTCTACACGTATTAGTCAATTGGACTACATTACCCACAGAGCACAGTGGACAGCGGTGCCAAAGGCAAAATGTATGAAAACATAAATCTGTTGAAAACATAAATCAGTAATGAGATCCCTGATAATTGTCTTTTTTTCCCAGCCATATTAAAAAAAAATTGTGCATACTCGTTCAGAGATAAAGGCTCATATTTAAGCTGTTATTTTAGTGGGTGGAGTGGGTCTCCTCTAAGTGCTGGTACTAGTCTATCTGTCTAGTGCCTCATTCTGGACTTGCACTTTTTATCTGTACTTTCTCTGTAATTGTAATAATATTCTGCAGTCAGTTTACTTATATATGGCTTGATTGTACTTATGTGTAGTATGGAGACACAGGAGTGCAGATGCTGGAAATGCGAATGCAATTGCTGTAGGACTTCGAAGGGTTCCTGATCCGAAACGTCATTTGTCCATTCCCTCGTTCACTCCACCCAGAACTGCTGAATTCCTTCAGTACTTTGTGGGTTGTTTATGAAAAATATGATTTAAATGAATTTCATACAAACAACACTCCTCGCTGTTTCCCGGTACACATGGCAATATCAATACAAACAGAATTACCCTCACAAAGATGGCGGCACGGCCGTGTCCTGACACATCCGACCATTGCCGAGGCCGGCGGGTTGCCCCTCAACAACATGGCGCTCGCACCGCCTACCCCTGAGACATCCAACCATTGCCGAGACCGGTGGGTTGCCCCTCAACAACATGGCGCTCTCACCGCCTACTCCGGCGGGTTGCCCCTCAACAAGATGGCGACATTCACTTACAAACATGGCAATGAAAGCGCCCCCTCGTTGTTGGTTGCGTGCGCATTCGCATTGCCCCCCCCCCCCCCCCCCAGCAAGATGGTGGCGAGTATCCACACATTGGTGGGCGTGCGACATTACGGCCATGACCATAATGGCAACCAACGGGACATTAGCCCTTCCGCCCGGTTTGTTGGAACCTCACCATAATGGTGATCGGCTGCCCCTGCCGGTTCAGTGGGGCTTGTTTACCCCTTTGCCCCGCAAGGCGGAGGGCGGATATGACGTTAGAAGAACATCCGCTGCGCGGTGAAGGTCGCAGAGCCATGGTGGGAACGGCGGTGCGGCTGCTGCTCCGGCGGTGCCAGGTCGTGAGGCCCTTCTTCCCGGCGGTGGTTCCCAACAGGTCAGGCCAATGCACCGGTTCGCGATGGTAGGGCCTTGGATCAACTGCGGACGGGTGGGATCAGTGTGCCGTTTGGGCAAACAAGGATGGAATGGTCAGGGGTCAGTCAAAGAGGTGCATGGCCGGAGGGAGTAACATGGAGAGGAGTGATGGGCTGGAGGGGCAGCAGTTGGGGAGGGATGACGGACTGGAAGGGGAACTGATGGGGAAGGGCGACGGGCTGGAGGAGATGACAAAGGTAGGGAGGAAACATACTGGACCTTATACTGGAGTAGAGCCTGGCCAAGTGACTGGTGTTTCAGTGGAAGAACATTTAGGAACAGCTCCATAAGTTTTTGAAATGATTATTTTGAATAAGGATAACTCTGGACCTTGGACAGGTACTAAATTGGGGTAAAGCAATTTACAACATTATTGGGCAGGAACTGCAGTGACTAAATTGGGAGCAGTTGGATATGTCTGTATCTGACATGGGAGTTGTTTAAAAGGCAGTTAATCAGAGTTCAGAACTGGCACATTCCAGCAAGGAGGAAGGATAAGGGTGACAAGGTGCAGGGACTTTAGATGACCAGGAGTTGTATATTTGGTCAAAAAGCAACAGAAAAAGTATGTAAAGTTCAGAAAGGTGAAGTATATAAAGCAAGAACGAACTAACTCAAGTGGGCAACTGGAAGGACCAAAAGGGGACATGAAATGTCATTGGCGAGTCAGATTAAAGAAAATCCCAAGATTTCTCGGAAGTATATTAAAAACAAGAGGGGAACCAAAGAGAAGGTGGAATTGCTCTAGTGTAATGGAGAGGATTTATAGAAACATAGAAATTAGGTGCAGGAGTAGGCCATTCGGCCCTTCGAGCCTGCACCGCCATTCAATATGATCATGGCTGATCATCCAACTCAGTATCCCGTACCTGCCTTCTCTCCATACTCTCTGATCCCCTTAGCCACAAGGGCCACATCTAACTCCCTCTTAAATATAGCCAATGAACTGGCCTCGACTACCCTCTGTGGCAGGGAGTTCCAGAGATTCACCACTCTCTGTGTGAAAAAAGTTCTTCTCATCTCGGTTTTAAAGGATTTCCCCCTTATCCTTAAGCTGTGACCCCTTGTCCTGGACTTCCCCAACATCGGGAGCAATCTTCCTGCATCTAGCCTGTCCAACCCCTTAAGAATTTTGTAAGTTTCTATAAGATCCCCTCTCAATCTCCTAAATTCTAGAGAGTATAAACCAAGTCTATCCAGTCTTTCTTCATAAGACAGTCCTGACATCCCAGGAATCAGTCTGGTGAACCTTCTCTGCACTCCCTCTATGGCAATAATGTCCTTCCTCAGATTTGGAGACCAAAACTGTACGCAATACTCCAGGTGTGGTCTCACCAAGACCCTGTACAACTGCAGTAGAACGTCCCTGCTCCTATACTCAAATCCTTTTGCTATGAAAGCTAACATACCATTCGCTTTCTTCACTGCCTGCTGCACCTGCATGCCCACTTTCAATGACTGGTGTACCATGACACCCAGGTCTCGCTGCATCTCCCCTTTTCCTAGTCGGCCACCATTTAGATAATAGTCTGCTTTCCTGTTTTTGCCACCAAAATGGAGAACCTCACATTTATCCACATTATACTGCATCTGCCAAACATTTGCCCACTCACCCAGCCTATCCAAGTCACCTTGCAGTCTCCTAGCATCCTCCTCACAGCTAACACTGCCCCCCAGCTTAGTGTCATCCGCAAACTTGGAGATATTGCCTTCAATTCCCTCATCCAGATCATTAATATATATTGTAAATAGCTGGGGTCCCAGCACTGAGCCTTGCGGTACCCCACTAGTCACTGCCTGCCATTGTGAAAAGGACCCGTTTACTCCTACTCTTTGCTTCCTGTTTGCCAGCCACTTCCCTATCCACATCAATACTGAACCCCCAATGCCGTGTGCTTTAAGTTTGTAAACTAATCTCTTATGTGGGACCTTGTCGAAAGCCTTCTGGAAGTCCAGATACACCACATCCACTGGTTCTCCCCTATCCACGCTACTAGTTACATCCTCGAAAAATTCTGTAAGATTCGTCAGACATGATTTACCTTTTGTAAATCCATGCTGACTTTGTCCAATGGTTTCACCACTTTCCAAATGCTTTGAATTAACGCATAGAGGATGTTGGGGAGGTACTAAATGAGTGAATCTGTGTTCATCAAGGACAAGGATATAGAGGACATTGAGTGTAAGTGAATACAAATATACTGAGTAGTTTGAGATCAAGAAGGAGATGGTTTTGGAGCATTTGCAGAAAATTGAGGTGGATAAATCCCCAGGGCCTGATTGGATCTATCCATTCTTATTAAGTGAGGAGATTGCATGGACCTTGATAAAGACCCTTCTATCCTCTGTAACCACACGTGAGGTCCTGAAGGACTGGAGAGCAGCCAATGTTCCTTTGTTTGTTTAAGAAGAAAAATAGAGATAATCCAGGAAACTACAGGCCTGTGAGCCTACTGTAAGCTATAGGGGAGGAATGAGGTGTGATTTACTTGTATTTGGAAGCAAATGAGCCAATTGGGAACAGTCTGTGTATGGCTTTGTCAGTAGCAGGTCATGTCCTACCAATTTGAATTGAGTTTTTTTGAGGTGACAAAGGTGATTATTGAGTATACAGCAGTGGATGTTCTCTATATGGATTTTAGTAAGTCCCTCGTAGTAGGATGGTACGGAAGATTAAGATTCATGGTATTTGCAATGACTAGGCCATTTGGATTCAGAACTGGTTTACTCATGAAAGACAAGATTATGGTGGAAGGGTGTCGTTCTGCCTGGATCTTTGTAATCAGTGGAGTTTGTGCTATATATAAATGACTTGGGCGTAAATTCAGATGGGTTTGTTCGTAAGTTTGCATACAACACCACAATTGCTGGAGTTAGTGAATAGTTAGAAGGGCTGTCAAAGTATACAAAGGATAGTGTATACAAGGATAGATGGTGGCGATGGTGAGGACTCTTGCTACATATTTCAGTTACAGAAATGGACGTACAACTGGCAGGTTGAAATTAATCTGAGCAAGTGTCTGATGTTGCACTTTGGAAGGTTAAATACAAGGGGCTAGCATAGAGTAAAGCGCTTAACAGCATTAATGTATGGAGGATATCCTGGTGTCCATGCATAGCTCCATGAAAGTGGCAACAGGTAGCGTGATAAAAAGGTGTATGGTATGCTTGCCTTCAATGGTCACGGTATTGAGGATAACAGCCATGAAGTCATGTGCAGATTTATAGAACTTTGGTTTAGCAGCATTTGGAATGTTTTGTGCAGTTCTGGTCACCTCGTTATAGGGAAGGCGTGGAGGTTTTGGAAAAGATGCTGAGGTGATTTACCAAAATGCTGCCTGGATTAGAGGGTATAAAACTCTAAGGAGAAGTCGACATGATTGGATGTTTTCTCTGGAGCATTGGTGTTTGAGGGGAAATCTGATAGAATATAACATTCTGAGAGACGTGAGTTGGGTTAGGCATTCAGAATCCTTTTCGCTGGGTGGAAATGTCAAATACTAAATTGCATGGTTTTAAGGTGAGAGGGGCAAAGTTTAAAGGATATGTCTGCTGCCTGGGGTGGTAGTGGTTGCAGATATGAAAGTGACATTTAAGAGGCTTTTAAACAAGCTTATGTTAGGGCTGTTGATCATGTACAGTCAGAGCAGATTGGCTTAATTTGACATGATATTTGCCATAGACAATGTGGACTGGGGTGCCTCTTCCATTGCTGTATTGTTCTCTATTCTATGAAGGATATAGGGGCTGGAGAGGGTTACAGAGATTGGGAGAGGTCTGGACACTGCACAGGGTAACAGTATATCGAGTGTAGGGCTTGGAGGTAGATAACTGGAGTCTGAGAGGGGAAGGGGGGTTATTAAGATGGGAAGGTGTAGGCACTATAGAGGTTAATAGATAGGGATGGGTGTTTGCGCTGGAGGGGATTACCGAGATATTGAGAGATGTTGGCACTGGATATGGGGGGTTAGAGTAATAGAGATTTTGTAGTGTCTTAAGGGGTGTATCATCTAGAGGGGGCTAAAGAGTTCTGTGGGAGCTAAGAGGGTTACAGAGACGGACGCCAGCAGGATCTGGAGGGCTACAGTGATTGGGAGGGTGCAGTAGATAGATAGATAGATAGATATAATTTAATTGCCACACAACCAAGGTCGGTGGTATTTGGGTTGCCAGCAGCGGTACAGTAATAAAGAACACAACCACAATAAAAATTTTACACAAACATCCACCACAGCATTCATCACTGTGGTGGAAGGCACGGAGCTTGGCCAGTCCTCCTCCATTTTCCCCCGTGGTCGGGACCACCACCCTCCACAGCCGTTGCTGCGGGCGTCCAGATGGTAAGGGACAAAGTCAAAGTCAAGGTGAGTCCAGGATCGGCTCTTCCCAACCAGAGACCGCGGCTTCAGGCTGGTGTAGGCCGGCGGTCAAAGTTTTAAAGTACCTGCCGTGCCGCAGCCGGAAGCACCGCAGTCTGCAGGGCCGGCGGTCGAAGCTCCCCTCCAGGGGAGATGGTAAGTCCATGCCGCACCCGCGGTAGAAGACGGCCGCGGGACGGCGGTGGAAGCTTCTTCTTCCCCCCGGGTCCTCCACGAGGGATCCCGGGCTGTAGACGCCGCACCAGCTGGAGTTCTGCAGACTGCGGCTTCAGGCTGCCGGCTGCCGGGCCAGCGTAACGGAGCGCTCCCCTCCAGCGAGGTCTCACCCGCTCCACGCCGAGAGTCCACGCTGCGCCCGCCGCTGAAGCTCCGGGCGCGTCTCCGGGAAAGTCCGCGCCGATCCTTGCTGTTAGGCCACGGGGGAGGCGACCTGAAAAAATCGCCTCTCCATGGAAGAGGTGGCCGAAACGGTTTCCCCCTTACCCCCCCACACCACCCCCCACACATAACACACAAAGAAACATTAAAAACAGACTTTTAAACATACTAAAAAAATAAAAAAAGTTGGGAAAAAACGGACACGCTGCCGACAGGCTGCTGCCAGTGCAGCGCCCCCTAACGTAGTGAGAAGGGGTGAAGAAGCTGGAGAGGATTATAGAGATAGGGATAGATTTAGGCTCTGAAGTGGGTTCGTTGGAGTGTTTTGGCCAGAGGAGTTTATCGAAGGAGGTGGATGGTTGTATTGCCACAGTGCTGCAGCTATCGGGCAGCTGAACTGACCTCTCACCAGCTTGAGTGCAGTCCTGACCTCCCATCTGCCTCATTTGAGACCTTTAATCGGGTTTTATCATGCACTAAATGATATAACCGTTAACTTATATTTGTATTTTCATTGACTGGATGGTACGCAATAAAAAAGCTTCACACTGCCTTGTTATACATGACAATAATAAACTAAACTATGAGGGGGTTACAAAGATGTTTAGGGACTGAAATGGGCTTGCAAAGATAGGAATCGTATTTTGGGCTGGAGTAGGTTATTGGGATTGATAGGGGAGTTGCGGCTGGAAGGTGTTGCAGATGGGGAGTGGTGTAGTAGCTAGATGGTTGATAATGATTGAGAGGGATGTAGGGGCATGCAGGATTTTACAGAAATAGAAAGGGGTGTACGGGCTAGAGGGCGTTACAGAGATAGCGAGGGGTGTAGAGTCTGGAAGGGGGTTCACAAATAGGGACGGTTTCGGTTCCAGATAGGTTCTAGTGAAGAGACTAGAGGTTATAGAGGGGGAGGGGTTAGGGGATTACATTAATTGAGGTGGCGTTTTGAGGTCTTCAGGATGCTAGATGTTGAAAGGGGTGTAGGAACTTTAAGGGGGGTTACAAAGGTAGAGAGGGGTGTAGTGGCTTTAGTGTTCACAGAGAGAGGGATGGGTGTAGTAACAGGAAGGTTTTGTATAGGCCGGGAGAGGTGTGGTGCACAGAGGGGCTAACAGAGACGGAGAGGTGTTTGTTGGGGCTGATGTGTTAAGAAGGTGTGTTTGTTGAGGCTGGATGGGGTTACTCATTTGGGGAGGGATGTTTGTAGGGGCCAGCTTAGGGTTGGAAGTTACCATGATGGTTGTGTAGGGCCCAGAAAGGGTTACCAGAATGGATTGGGATATTTGGGGGGAGGCTGAGGATCATCTGGATGGGAAAGGATGTATGGCGGCAACTGAGTTGGGTGTGAACTACTGTCTTTTATCTCTTGTTTTCTGCCACTCTCTAGGGGTGCCAAGCAATGGCAGCCGGACCCGGCCTGGATGGAGCAGTACGCGGGTGCTGTCATGTATCCCACAGAGATCACGGCAAAATGGAAACCCCCTCCTTGGAACGGTAAGCGCTGCTCATCCCAGGAAGGGAGGAGTGGCTATTAATGGGGTGGGTGGTCATCATTGTGAATGAGACTGGATTAGAGGTTAAACAACTCGGTATTATCTGGATAATTACCATCTTTGTGCAGTAGGGTAGGCCAGTGGTGATCATGTAATATGTTGAGACAATTCAGGGGAGCTTCTGGATGTAGTGTATGTGGATTTCAAGAAAGCGCTTGATAAACTGCACATAAAAGGCTGGTGCACAAGGCAAGTGTAAAATGGAAGTGTGTTAACATGGATTACATGGAAGGCAGAGAATCAGAATATATGGGTCTTTTTCAGGCTGGAAGGATATAAGCAGTGGACCGTCCCAAGGATCTTGGTCCTCCATAATTAACTGATTTTATTAATGACAGCAAGGAGGTTGCAGAGGGTAAGGTCTCGAAGATGGCTAATAGGTGCAAAGTATGTTATCAGGTTTTTCAGACTGAAAAAGTGTCTCGACCCAAAATGTCACCCAATCCTTTTCTCCAGAGACACTGCCTGTCCCGCTGAATTACTCCATTTTGGGTCTATCTTCGGGGTAAACTGCAGGTAGAGGGAACATGTTCAAAGAATTAGAATAGTGATTTAAGAAATAGTGTTGGAGGGAATTATTCGAAGGAAAGATGATAAATCCTCTGGACCCAGCGACCTCCATGCCTGGATTTTAAATGGTAGACATTTTCGTCATCTTCCAGAATTTCTTAGATTCTGGACTAGCTTCCACAGGTAGAATATGTAACTCCTCTAGGGAACGTAGGAGAGAGGAGACTGAACCTATTAACCTGTCACCAGGAGCAGGTAAATTCTGGAATATTACTAATGAAGTGGGAACAATACTGTACAAAGACACAAAATGCTGGGTTATCTCAGCGGGTCAGGCAGCATTTTTGGAGAACATTAATAGGTGACGTTTCTACAGACTGCTGAAGATGGGTCCCCATTGGAGATGCTGCCTGTGCTACTCCAACATTTTTTTTTGTTGTAAACCAGCACTTGCAGTTCCTCGTGTCTCTGTTGAAGATAATCATTGGACTCTGCAAAGTCAATGTGGGTTTTGGAGAAAAAATCTTTTGAAGTTTTACTCTGCAGACTAAGAGAAGGCAGACCAATTGATGTGGTGTATGTGGGCTTTCAAAGCCCAGTAATGTGCCGTACAAGATCATTTCACAAACTTGAACATGCAGTGTTGGGGGTAACATACTGGCCTGGACTAAGAGGATCCAGTGCAATAGCTGATAGTTCAAATCTAGGTGGCAGTGTGGACCATGAAGAGACGCCTGCAAACATACAAATTAGCCGCAAGAGGCTCTTCCAATCTGAACTGAAAAGCAGGACTTCTAGGGTGGTTATATCTGGGTTGCTTCCAGTACCCTGTGCTAGTGAGGATAGGGACAGGTAGATAGGGGATCTGAACGTGTGGCTGAGGAGTTGGGGCAGGGATTTAGATTTCTAGATCACTGGCATCTCTTCTGGGGCAGGGGTGACCTGTACAAAAGGGACGGGTTGCACCTTAATTGGAAGGGGACTGACATTCAGACAGGCAGGTTTGCTAGTGCTACACGAGTGGGTTTAAACTAAAAAGTAGGGGGGTGGAGTCAACAACGTGGAAGCGAATCCATGCAGCTAACGGGAAAGAGAGTGTCGGAAAGGTTGCGTTTAAACTAACGGGCAGGGGGATGGGACCAAATGCAAGGAGACAGAGGGCCATAAAAGGAGGACAGAAGCAAAAGGTAGAAGGGAGATAAGAAAAACTAACCTGAAAGCTTTGTGCCTTAATGAGAGGAGCATTCGAAATAAGGTGGATGAATTGAATGCGCAGTCAGTTTTTAAGGGATATGATCTAGTTGGAATTACGGAGACACGACTCCAGGGTGACCAAGGCTGGGAACTAAACATGCAGGGTTATTCGATATTCAGGAATGATAGACAGAAAGGAAGAGGAGGTGGGGTGGCATTGCTGGTTAAAGAGGAGATTAACGCAATAGCAAGGAGAGACATTAGCTTTGATGCTGTAGAATCAGTATGGGTAGAACTGCGAAATAGCCAAGGGCAGAAAATGCTTGTTGGAGTTGTGTACAGACCAGCAAACAGCAGTAGGGAGGTTGGGGATAGCTTCAAGCAGGAAATTAGGGATGCGTGTAGCAAAGGTACAGCAGTTATCATGGGTGACTTAAATCTACATATAGATTGGGCCAACCAAATTGGTAGCAGTGCTGAGGAGGAGGATTTCCTGGAATGCATACGGGATGGGTTTTTAAACCAATATTTAGAGGAACCGACTAGAGGGCAGACCATCCCAGGCTGGGTATTGTGTAAAGAGGAAGGATTAGTTAGCCATCTTGTTGTGCAAGGCCCCATTGGGCTACAGTGACCATAATATGGTGGAATTCTGCATTCGGATGGAGAGTGACACGGTTAATTCAGAGACTGGGGTCCTGAGCTTGAATAAAGGAGACTTTGAAGGTATGAGATGGGAATTGGTTAGGATAGCCAATTGTACCTGAAATTAGCAAATTATACTTAAATGGTTGACAATGGAGATGCAATGGCAAAGATTTAAAGACCGCATGGATGAACTCCAGAAATTGTTCATCCCTGTCTGGCGAAAAAATAAAACTGGGAAGGCGGCTCAACTGTGGCTGACGAGAGAAGTCAAGGATAATGTTAAAGCCAAGGAAGAGGCATATAAATTGGCCAGAAGAAGTGGCAAACCAGAGGACTGGGAGAAATTTAGAACTCAACAGAGGAGGACGAATGGGGTTAATTAAGAGGGGGAAAAGTGCATGAAAGAAAGCTTGCGGGGAATATAAAAACTGACTGTAAAATGTACGTGGCTCTGTAAAAAGGAAAAGATTAGTGAAGACGAATGTAGGTCCCTTACAGTCAGAGACAGGTGAATTTATAATGGGGAAATATTTTCTATGTTTCTATGAAACAAGGAAATGGCAGAACAGTTAAACGAGTACTTTGGTTCTGTCTTCACTAAAGAAGACACAAACAATCTCCCAGAAATACTAGAGGACTGAGGATCTAGTGGGAGGGAGGAACTGAAAGGAATCCACATTAGTCGGAAAATGGTGTTAGGTAAACTGTTAGGACTGAAGGCAGATACATCCCCAGGGCCTGATGGTCTGCATCCCAGAGTACTCAAGGATGTGGCCCTAGAAATCATGGATTCATTGGTGATCATTTTCCAATGTTCTATAGACTGGATCAGTTCCTGTGGACTGGAGGATAGCCAATGTAACTCTACTTTTTAAGAAAGGAGGGAGAGAGAAAATAGCGAATTATAGATCAGTTAGCCATACAACGGTAGTGGGGAAGATGTTATAGCAGCGCATTTGGAAAGCAGTGATGGGAGTCGGTCAAAGTCAGCATGGATTTATGAAGAGGCTATCATGCTTTAATCTTTTGGAATTTTTTGAGGATGTAACAAGTAAAATGGATAAGGGAGAGCCAGTGGATGTGGTGTATCTGGACTTTCAAAAAGCCTTTGACAAGGTCCCACACAGGAGATTAGTGTGCAAAATTAGAGCACATGGTATGGGGGGTAGGGTATTGACGTGAATAGAGGACTGGTTGGCAGATAGGAGGCAAAGAGTAGGAATTAACTTTTCAGAATGGCAGGCAGTGACCAGTGGGGTGCCGCTAGGCTCAGTGCTGGGACCCCAGTTGTTTACAATGATTTAGACGAGGGAATTAAATGTAACATCTCTAGGTTTGCGGATGACACAAAGCTGGGTGGCAGTGTGAGCTGCAACGAGGATGCTGTGAGGTTGCAGGGTGACTTGGATAGGATGGGTGAGTTAGCAGAAGCATGACAGATGCAGTGTAATGTGGATAAATGTGAGGTTATCTACTTTAGTGGCAAGAACAGGAAGGCAGATTATTATCGGAATGGTGTCAGATTCAGAGAAGGGGAGGTGCAAGGAGGCTTGGGTGTGCTTGTACATCAGTCACGTCAAGGATGCAGGTAGAGCAGGCAGTGAAGAAAGCTAATGGCATGTTGGCCTTCATTGCGGAAGGATTTGAGTTTAGGAGCAAAGAGGTCCTACTGCAGCCTCACAGGGCCCTGGTGAGACTGCACCTGGAGTATTGTGTGCAATTTTGGTCTCCTCATTTGAGAAAGGACATTATTGCTATTGAGGGAGTGCAGCATAGGTTCACAAGGTTAATTCCCAGGATGGCGGGACTGACATATGATGAAATAATGGGTCGACTGGGCTTGTGTTCGCTGGGATTTAGATGAGAGGGGATCTCATAGCAACATATAAAATTCTTAAGTGATTGGACATGAACAAATGTTCCTGATGTTGGGGGGGTCCAGAACCAGGGGTCACAGTTTAAGAATAAGGGGTAGACCATTTAGGACTGAGATGAGGAAAAACTTTTTCACCCAGATAGTTGTGAATCTGTGGAATTCTCTGCCACAGAAGGCAGTGGAGGCCAATACACTCGATGGTTTAGAGAGAGAGTTAGATTTAGCTCTTGGGGCTAAAGGAATCAAGGGATATGGGGGGGGGGGGGGAAGCCAGATCGGGATACTGATTTTGGATGATCAGTCATGATCATAATGAATAGCAGTACCAGCTCGAAGAGCCGAATGGCCTACTCCTGCATCTATTTTCTATGTTTCTATCCAGGTGTGTAATAGAATCTGGGAGTGAGTGGATAGGAATGGCAATTAATGTATGATTAGTCTAAAGGGCCTGTCCGTCTTTGCGATTTTTTTCGGCGACTGCCGGTGTCATTGACTGACGTATCAGGTCACCGAAAAATTTGCGGCATGTTGACGTATGACGCGCTGTGTTTTTTCAAGTGTCACAACATTTTTCTTGTCGCCGCTGGAATTTGAAATGACGCCGGCAGTCGCCAAGAAAAAAACCAAGTGTGTCAGGCCCTTGAAGGATCGTTAAACAACGGTGGCCTGAAGGGCCTGTTTCTGGCCACTGTCTCTAGCTGATGTGATTGCACTGAAGAGGGTGTAGAGCAGATTCACCGAGATGTTGCCTGTGATGGAACCTTTCATTTGCGAGGTGAGGCTGTTTGTTTTCCCTGGAGCGGATGAGGCTGAGGGAGGGGAACCCTGAGAGAGGGCTGAACAACGATGAGGGCCACTGACAAGGTGGGTTGTGAAAGACGTTTCTGCATGGCAGAGGTGTCAAAAACTAAAGGTCATAAGTTGAGAAAAAGAAATTTAGAGGGGATTTCACTGGAGGTTTTTCACCCAGAGGGTGGTTGGAATCTGGAACTCACTCGGAAAAGGTGGTGGAGGCAGAGATTCTCCCAACATTTTGCTATCTAGACAATCATTTGAATCGCCAAAGAATAAAGGCCGTGGACCTAAGTGCTGGTAAATGGCACTAGTATAGATCGGTATTTGATGATCAGCCTGGACATGGTGGGCCGAAGGGTCTGTTTCTAAGCTGTTTAACTCTGATGCTACAAATACATCTCCCATTTCCCCTTTATCCACAGCTCAGGTTCTTCTGAGAACAAACATACATTTTAAGTGCATGGTTTTCCTTTCACAAAGATCTACTGCCTTGCATATTTTTAGTTAGTGAGATGCATGATGCTAATGATAGCTTTGGACATACATCTCCCAGTTGATGTCAAACTAACAGGCCTAGAGTTTCCTGCTTTCTGACTCGCTTCCTCTTTTTCTTTGCACAATGCCAATACATTTGCTATTTTCGAATCAACTGAAACCTTTTTGAATAGATTTTCGAGAATTGGAACTTGCACATCATCCATTTCACTGACTACTCTTTGATGACACTTGGGTGAATTCCATCAGCAGCTGGAGGCTACCAGCCCACAGTCCGAACAATCTGCTCCAACCCCTGCCCTGGTGAAGGCAATACCAACCACCTCCCCTACTCTTCCCCTGAGTTTTTCCCATGGAAGCTTCAGGGAGATGTGCACAGGCAGAGTACTTGGTTGAAGACCGACATGATGTGAACATTGTCAGCTCACACTGTGAAAGAGGAAAAAAACCAGTAGTTTTTACTTTGTGAGAGATGGGATGCTGTTGGTGTGGAGAAGGAGCCGAGCCCCTGGACACCACTCACTGGACGTTCCCCTGCAGGAAGAGCAGCAGTCAGGAGGGGGGCGGTCCTAGGGCTTTCACTGCGAGAGGGGTTGAGTCCAGGAGTTGAGACGTCTCGCTCCAATTATCCGGGGCCCGGGGGAGACCACACCTGGAATATTGTGGACAGGTCTGGGCTCCCCACCTGAGGGAGGGACTGCAGCAAAGGGTCACCGGATCGATTCCCGGGAACGGGGGGTTTATCCCAGGAGGAGAGAAGAAGCAGACTGGGAAGAATCTGTCCTCTCTGGAGTTTAGAAGAACAAGAGGAGATCTCACTGAAACCTCCAAACTCCTTCCAGGGCTCGACAAGAAGGGGGTGGGGAGGTTGTTTCCCGTGTCTGGAACGGGGGCGGGTAGATATTAGATTAGATTAGATATAATTTATTGCCACACAGCCAGGCTGGTGGAAATTTGGGTTGTCTGCAGCGATACAATAATAAAGAACACACAACCAGAGTGAGGGGTCAGCAGTTCAGGGCAGAGACGAGGAGAAATGTCTTACCCCCCCCCCCACCCACCCCACACAGGGGCGTCTTTGGAATTCTCTTCAACTGAGGCTGTGGGGACTCGGTCACAGAGGCAATTTAGGACAGATCGTTGGGGTTTGGGATGTTACAAAATTGAGGGACGTGGTGTTAGTGAGGGAGAGTGGGGCTGAGGGAAAAGATCAGCCGTGGTCTCACTGAATGGGGCAGTAGGAACGAGTAGCCAAGTGATCTATTGTTCATCACCTCCCCTTCCTTTATCTCCTCCACTCTCCGGCCAACAGACAAAGACCCGCCGAAGGATCGCAACGTCTCCAACTATGTGATTAACTTTGGGCCGCAGCACCCGGCGGCTCATGGGGTCCTGCGGCTGGTGTTGGAGCTGAGCGGCGAGTCGGTGAAGAAGTGTGACCCCCATATTGGCCTGCTCCACCGCGGGACCGAGAAACTCATCGAGTACAAGACCTACTTGCAGGTACGCCACCGCACTCGGTCCTGGGGGGGAGTGCGACACGCCGTCTAGGCTGGTGTTTGGTTTTAGTAAGCATGGACCTTTCATGTTGTGTGTAATGCTCTGCTGTCCGTAAGTATGCACACACTGCCAGGGTTAGGTACCCTTTGTGAGTTGCTCTGCGAGAAGGTGCACAGTCTAATGTTTGCATTCAGTGTGTACTGTGCTCTGATGCTCCCCCACCTCCTCTCTGGTAGGCGCTTCCATATTTTGACCGCCTGGATTACGTCTCCATGATGTGCAACGAGCAGTGTTACTCCCTGGCCGTGGAGAAGCTGCTGAACATCAGGCCGCCCATTCGTGCCCAATGGATCCGAGGTGAGTCCACCATCCAGGGTGAGTCACCGCAATTGCTCTTCTGTCCACAGACAGTCAGCGGGCCTCCTAACTGCGGCTTTGTATTACGGTGGGTTCGTTCGTTAATCAGACCCTCTCCAGGTCTGTCGCAGAGGGATGGCCAAAGGAAGTGGCCGGCCAGTTAGCACCCAAGTGGTATTGAACTGTCGGAGGTGGAACTTCCCCTCTATCCAGTCACTTGAGACCAGATATGCGGGTTGAGGAGTGTCTCTTCAAAGACATTGAACTGCTTTAGGCTGCACACCAATCTGTTCTCTGAAGTACTCCAAATGTAGATGGCCTTGTACAACAGCTGAGGTCAGAGTGCAACACTGATGAGATATTTGACTGATGGATGCAAAATATCATACCCAAATCCATCTGCTGGTTCGTGCAGGAGTGTGGGTGGAGCTGGGGTTTTCATGGCATTGATGGTATATTGAGCTGTGGGAGGCAGCAACATGTACCAAGTGTTGTTACAGCTGAGGGTGAGATGTGTACCTCGGGCTTGTGTGGGGTTGGGTTTGGATGTGGCCGTACCCCAACATGGAATGACTGGATGATCCATTTTTCTGTCTGATCCCAAACCCTCTGCCCTCTGTTCACCCCATCACCAGTTCTCTTCAGTGAGCTGACGAGACTTCTGAACCACATCATGGCAATCACCACCCACGCCCTGGACATCGGTGCCATGACACCTTTCTTCTGGATGTTTGAGGAGAGGGAGAAGGTGAGCGGTGCGGGCAGGGTGGGTGCTCTCTGTGGGAGGATTCAGAATGACGATCATTGACAATTGATAAACTAATAATGTAGCAACTTTTCTTGATGTTTTGGGGTACTTTTTTTTGTCTGTAAATTGCCCCCAATTCGTAGGTGAGTGATGTAATCTGTGAAGAGTTGATTGGTCTGAGGAGGACAATGAAATTCTGAATTATCTAGGTGATTAATTGATTCACTAATTGTCCAAACAGCAAATCAACTAAGTCACACAAATTAATAGTTTGACACTTTGACACACAACGTCGACTGTTCATTTCCTTCCTCAAATGCTGCCTGATCCACTGAGTTCCTTCAGCAACTCGCCTTTTTTCACTAGAGAGTCCAGCATCTGCAGTCTCTTGTGCCTCCTAAATAGCCTGACTAGCTCAGAATAAAAAGTGAAGCCATCAGTTAGCAATTGTCCGAATAGTTTCTTTACTCTGTCCACCTGGTGCTTTCCTCGTGTGATGAAGCTTAAGATGGAGGGTGTGTTTGGGGAGCCTGGTGTCAAACCTGTGAACATTGTGGTCTAACCAGTGGATCTGACTGGGTGTAACTGGAGCTTCAGTGCTGGACATGTTGGACTTGGAGAAGACACTGACATTTGTTACTGATCCTTCCAGTAGATAGGGCGGAGAGGGCACAGTGTTGGTGCCAGATTGGAGGTCAAGACCTTCAAACAACCCTTCCATGATCAACTAATGACTGTGCTGGTGCATTGATAGGTAGTGGTGAATGTCACTGTCAATGTCTACCTTCAGCAAGAGAGGGCTCCTGAGGTGTGAGGTGATTCATTTTGCAGGGTCTCACCTTGGATTTTTGTGCAGCGGGGTCTTGCCGCTGAAGGATGTATGTAAGGCCTTTGGGTGCTCATTGATCGAGCGGATGTCTTGGAGCTCTGCCTCTGAGCAAACGCAAATATGAGTATCCTCTGCCTACTGCAGATCAACGGCCGAGGTTGGGGTGATTTTTGTCCTGGAGTGTGGTTGCTATAGTTGAACTGTTTTCCTTGAGTTCTGATGACTCCTGTGGGAGAGTTGTTGCAAGTGAGGCAGCTTGTACAAAGATCATATTCTCAACGCACACTCTATTTCAAGCTTTGTCTCAGGACAGAGGGAAAGATTCAAGGGATCTGTTCAAAGCCCCCTAAAGAATCACTACATCCTTGGACTCTCTGGCCCAGACCGTTCCAAGTGGAGAGGGTGTGTTTGGGATGGGATTGTAAACCTGGAGGTGTGGCTTGGGAGTACACAAGAACGGAACTCGCTATCAAAACATGGAGGGGACGGGGGACACTATTTTTTGGCGGCCACGCGCGCATGCGCACACTGACACACACGCGTGCGAGGCTTCAGAGGCTCAATCCAGCGCTAAATGCAGCTCAACTGCCTGTCTGACCGGGTTAACTACAGCCCTGTCTGGACTGACGGGACACCAGCGCTGCTTCTCCACGCTGGCCATATTTCCTGCATGTCCAGGAACGGTTGTAAGCTCACCTGGCGGGACAGGCAGAGTTAGCTGGGTTTAGTGCTGTTTCTTTACACTGGCCCGTCTGACTGCAACCAAAGATCCTAGATCCTATAGCGGAGGTTCTTTGCTGCCGACCTCTCTGGCCACCCATGGGGGGGGGGGCACTCGGGACAGCGCCGGAAACCCAGCCGGGATCATCCCGGCTGCGGATGAAGCGCAGATCTGTGTCGCGTCTCCCTCGTCCAATCACCGCGCTCTATCCTTAGTCCCCCCCCCCCCCCCCCCACTCTTCCCTCCTCCAATCATCGCGCTGAATCATGTCCCGCCCCCATTGCCTGCTGACCGACGTCTCTCTCCTCCAATCGGCGCCCTCGATCACAAAAACTTGGGGGGAATGTCCCCCACCTCTCAAAACATGGAGGGGACTTGTCCCCTCTGCCCCCCCCCCCGGGTTTTCAGCCCCTGGGAGTACACACAAATTATCTGGAATTATTCCAGTTATGAGCTGGACAACCTCCGACCACATTTCACTTCTGCTCAATGTTGTCACACGGACCTCATCAGGCACCTCAGGATTTACAGACCGAGAGTGTTGTCGTTGGCCTCAATCCTGAGGGGCCACCACAGAAGGAGTGGTTAATGAATGAGGTGGCTACCTGCTTTGTACAATTGGTACTTCAGTTAATGAATGGAGCCACCAGCTGATGGCCAACTGGGCTAATTGTCTGCACCAATGGTTGGCTGCAGGAACTCGGCGTGCGTGTGTGTTGGAGGGAAAGAGGAATTGTTAAGGTTTTGGGTCAAAATTGAGAACAATTAAGAGGAAAGAAAGCTGGTACACAGGGAAGAGGGCGAACAGTGGGAAGGGCCATTGGGTGATTGGTGGACCGAGGAATGGTGAAATATTACTAACAGGTGGAGTCGGGTAGGGAGGGGAGGGGGTGGAGATTTGGAAGATTAGTAGGAGACAGGTTGACCAATTGCCAAACAATTGTTTCATAATTCATGACAATGAGAAGGTAACTGGTATTAGAAAGGAACTTTCTCGTTGATTGGAGCAGGTTGCACACCTGGGAAGATCAGGAAAGTGGGATGCTCTTAAGTTTGATGACAAGACTTCAGGGCATGCACGTTAGAGCGATGGGAAGTGCAGGTGATTATGAGAGAAATTGAGGCTCTGCTCAAGAAAGAGGTGGTATGGGAAAGGTATGGGTAGCTGGGAGCAAATGTATCCCTGGAGAAGTTTTGGGGAATGAGGACCATACTGAAGAAGGAAATCGGGGCAAAAAAGGTGGCAGGAGATAGTTCTGGCAGATAATATTAAGGGAAATCTAAAGAGATTTTATTTAGGGAAAGAGGGTAACTAGAGTGAGAACAGGGGCCCTCAGAAACCAAAGTGCTCACCACTGTCGTTACCGCTGAGAAAGACATGCCGACTGAGAAACTTGGGACAGTTAATGGAGATGCCTCGAGGATAGTCCGCTTTACGTCCTAAGACATATGACAGTGGATAAATCAACCTGGCCCAATCTGATGCATTCAAGGACACATTGGGAAGCTAGAGGAAAAATTGCAGGAGCCCTGGTTGAGATGTATTAATCCTCATTAGGCACACGTGAGATGCCAGAAGATTGGAGGGTGGCTCTTGTTATGTCTCTAAAAGCCTGGCAACTATAGACCAGTGAGCCTATCATCTGTATACAGTGCAAGAGTAACTCAGCAGGCTGGGCAGCATCTCTGGCGTTCATGGATAGGTGGCATTTCGCATCGATCCTTCGTTAGACAAATTGAAGTGGGGATGGGGAACGATAGTTGAGGAGGGGAGAGGCAGGACAAATAGTGGCAGGTAATTAGTGGATGGGGCAGGGGGGAGGTTTGAAAGGTAGATAGTTGGGCCAAAGGCTGGGGATAAACGACAAATGCGTGGGACAGGATTGAAGAGTTGTGAAGGTATTCACAACCACAGAAATGACCGAGACACTACATTTAGAAAACAATAAGGCTTGTTTTGGCTGATAAATCAGACCAATTTTCCAAAATATGGTCTCCTTTCATTGAATTCCTTCAACCACAGAATGGTTGAACACAAATTTAAAAACGATGCTTGGTTTGGGTGAGCGGGGGTGGGGAAGGATAGTGGGACATGGTTTGGGTGAGCGGGGGTGGGGAAGGATAGTGGGACATGGTTTGGGTGAGCGGGGGTGGGGAAGGATAGTGGGACATGGTTTGGGTGAGCGGGGGGGGGGAAGGATAGTGGGACATGGTTTGGGTGAGCGGGGGTGGGGAAGGATAGTGGGACATGGTTTGGGTGAGCGGGGGTTGGGGTGGGGAAGGATAGTGGGACATGGTTTGGGTGAGCGGGGGTGGGGAAGGATAGTGGGACATGGTTTGGGTGAGCGGGCGTGGGGAAGGATAGTGGGACATGGTTTGGGTGAGCGGGGGTGGGGAAGGATAGTGGGACATGGTTTGGGTGAGCGGGGGTGGGGAAGGATAGTGGGACATATCTCCGGTTTTCTTTCCTCTTTTTTTTCTCTCACTGTTTTTGTCAGTTCAGGGGTTTTTTCTTCTCTCTTTTTGTATCTTTCTTCTTTTTCTTCATTCCTTCCTTTTTACTTTTTTTTCCCCGATTCATTTATCAGTTTATAAAATGTTAAAATATCTAATAAAAAAATAATAAATAAATAAAAAGATATTCATGACCTGCTGACCAGCTTGTTATCCACTCTCCCCTCTCTCTGCTTAGATGTTGGAGTTCTACGAGCGAGCGTCAGGAGCCCGCATGCATGCAGCCTACATCAGACCGGGGGGTGTCCATCAGGTGAGCAGCGCATTGGGATCAGCTTTCGCATCTGTGGTGGCTTCTGCCCTAGCTACGTGGTGGGCAGTGGGTGATGGTCCTGTTCCGGAGCGCGTATGGCGGTGGGGAGAGTGGAGAGTGCAAGCCTGTCTGCCTGTTGCTGCTTCCTCCCCCTCCAGGACTTGCCTTTGGGCCTCATGGACGACATCTACGAGTTCATCAAGAACTTTTCCATCCGCATCGAC
>NC_045979.1:21764114-21857173 GCF_010909765.2 Amblyraja radiata | reverse complement strand
CCCCCCCCCCCCCTATTCTCCACCTCATTCATCCTACTACAGAATTAACTCTCTGTGTTATTTCAAGGCGGGCCTTGACAGGATGGCGGAAGGACACATGCTTGCGGACGTGGGGTGGCAATAATTGGTGCGTATGTCAGCTTTGGATAGTGAAAAGGGAGCTTCACTCCCGTCGTTCTGACCCGTGACTCGTGAACATATGGCAGGACAGTAGGGAGAACATCACTCTGTTTCCAACCAGTGTCCTGATTGTGAAAGTGTAGAGGGAGTTTCAGCCCATGTCTAACCATATCCCGGGAGCATGTGACAGGACAGAGTGTGGTCAGCATGGGACATGAATGTGGAATTGTTCATGAATGCGGAATCATGTTCCTTCCTTGTTCTTCTCAGTCACGTAAGCATTTGAGAAGGAACATGATTCTCGGCCCCGGCAAGGGCTGAATGTTAGATCTCCTTTGTGTTGGCTCCCTAACCAGCTTCTCCTGCCCATCAAAATCAAGTATAAGCTATGGTTCTGACTCTAGTTCCGAGGTTCAGAGGTATCCTGCACCAGCTCTCAGCTCAAACCCTTGCCATGTCCTCCTCCATTCCATGAGTCACTGGCTGTTTCTTTCAGCTGTGTGTCTAGATTTAACTGCAGGCTGTTTAGTGGTTAGACTGACTTATTTCCCACCAATAACTGAGCTTTTGCTGTTCCTTGTCTAATCTTGGAATATGTGATGGGACAGTGTACTTCTGCTCCGTGTACATCAGCGTCGCTCTACAAACCCCGGTGCGGCTGTCGACTACCCGCTGCCTGGACCCCGCGAATGGCCATCTTTGGCCAGGCCCAGGAGCAGACCGACAGGGAGACAACCCCTCGCTCCTGGCCCTCCCCCCCTCCCTGACCTGTAACCTGTGAGTGTGTGATGGGGCAGTGTAGAGGGAAATTCACTCTGTGCCTTCGGAAATACTTGCATTTTCAAATGTGTTGATGCCGCTGTCATGATCCTAGCTGGTGGGTTGGTGGGTTGGTGGTGTTTGAGGTCAATTGTGTTAGTGGTGGGATATCTCCCCCATGGCGTCAGCTGCACTTGCTCAATAAGTGGGCCGTTGTGGATGGGGATTATGTGGTCTACAATGATTCTGCCTCCCACCCTCTTGTGTTTCAGGCACCCAGGACGTGGTGTTTGGGGAGGTGGATCGCTAGCGCACACTCCAGAAGCCCAGCTGCGCAACCGTCTCTCGCTCCCCCGTAGGGCAGACGGGGCTATTCCCCTCCCTGCCACCCTTTGCTCCGTGTGTATGTTCCTCAATGTAACATTGGATTAATAAATGGAATTGCTCAAGCTCGCTCACATCATCTCTCCGTGGGGAGTGACCTCAAAGGCCCGTAATGGTGGGGCTGCTAGTTGTAGGAATGGAGTTGTTTAATTGCAGGGCCATCGCGACCTGTGGTTGCAGGCAGTGGAGTTACATTATGAGACTTGCACTGTCCCTTATTGTGGGAGACAATTCAGCAGGGGTCTATCCAAAATGCTCAGCCTTTCCTAACACCGATTACTGCATCCCCACCCCTCCCCAATTTCCCATCATGTCCTCTTATCCCTCCTGCTCCTGACCTCCCCCCCAACTCTCCCCCTCCACCCTAGCTTTCCACTTATCTCATTCTCCTTCCCCTCTTCCCCTCCCCCAACACTCCCAAACTAGCTAGCTCGTCCCCTCTCCTGCACACTGCTTGCTCTTCCCCTTCCTCTCTCTCTCTCGCTACTCTCTCTGCTCTCACTCGCCCACTCATTCTCTCCTCTCTTCTCTCTCTCCTCCCCTCTCCTCTCTCTCTCCTCCCCCCCTCTCTCTCTCTCTCTCTCTCTCTCTCTTCCCCCCCTCTCTTCCCCCCTCCCCCCCCCCCCATCTCTTATTATGTCCATCTCTCCTCGCCCCACCCACCCCTATCTTGCGCCACTTCCTGTGCTCTGGGAAGTCAGTGACTGACCGCATCTCTGGCTGGGCTCTCCAGTTTTACTTCCTCCTCACAGACAGCCAGCCCAGCAGGCAGGACGTGCGGACTCCAGTGCGCCCGGCTGCTCGCTCCACCATGAAGGCTGTTCTTGCCCTCGTATTTCTCTTCCACTCCGCAGCTGGTAAGTCGGACATGTCCTGGGACCTGTGGTCACCCCTCCCCCTGACACCTCATGTTTACCGACTAGCACTGAGCCGTGGGGCGTACTGAGGGCCACTTTGCATTCCGTCCAGCCCTGAGCCCAGACATCCAAAATCCACCCCATCTATACTCTGCTACAGCCCTCCACAACACACGCCAGCCCCTACTGCCTTCCCTGCCCCTGTATCCCTCTCCAGCCCCTGTAGCCTTCCCTGTCCCTGTAACCCGTACACCCTGCCCTACTCCTGTAACCCCCTGTCCCTGTAACCCTGCCCCATTGCTGTAACCCCCTACAGCCTTCCCTGTCCCTGTAACCCCCGTTCAGCCCCAACACCCTGCCCTATCCCTGTAACCTGTTACAGCCCCTACACCTTTCCCCATCCCTGTAACCCCCTCCAGCCCCGACACCCTTGTATGTCCCTGTAAGCCCCTACAGACTCTAATCCCCTCCCCACCTCTGGCCCCGACACCCCTCCCTGTTTCTGTGAGCTTCTCTACCCTTCTGCCCCCCCATCACCCCTTCCAGCCGCTGCATCTCTACAGGGTGGTTTGTGTTCATCACTGTCTGACTGTTGTACAGGGACTGAGTTGAGGGCGATATTCGTACCGAGCACTGGGATGATAATTAAATTGGGAGAGGCTGCTCCTGGAATTGAGTGAATCGTTGTCATATTTTGGGGTGTGTACATGGTGTGCCTGAGGGTTTTGCTGGTACACCTGCCTTGACAGGGAATAGTTGGTGGGATGGGAGAGTCTAGCAATTGCCAAACGGTGACTGAATTCTCCCTGTGCTGTTTCTGCCGAGACATGGTGATCAAAAGCCCTGATTAAAATGGCCGTCTGATCTTATTTTGGTTTCAGTCTCTCTTCCTGTTGCAAAATGGGGGAGAGATGGTGATAGCGAGCGTGTGTGATAGATGGGCCCGGCCACTCTCATACCCGAGCTGGCCCAGCCTCCAGAAGCTGCATGGCCTGAGCCCCAGTTACTGTTGGGGCAACGTTCCCCAAGGCCATGAGCTGGGAGAGGGGCCCCATCTCATTATATAGAGACTGACACTGTGCAAGTCTCACCAATTCCTGACACAACTGAAGCACAATCGCAAGGCTTTAATATTCAGTTGCCCCAGGACAGTTGTCTGAGTCCCCAAAGCCCATCAGGGAAGGAATTCCATGAATTCCCCACTCTGGATGAAAACATTTCTCCCATCTCTACCCCTCACTCTGAGGTGGCTCTAGACACCCCAGCCAAGGCACAGCCCTCCTCACATCTGCCCCATCGAGTCATTGATTCAAACCCTCTCACAGTGAAGGCCCACGGACAGTCTCCCTCCTGACTGCTGGTCTTCCTGTGGGGGATCGTCCAGTGAGTGATGTCCAGGGACTCCCATGTCCCTCTCCACAACAACACCGTCCCGTCTCTGTCCATGACAACAAAAGTGCCCCGGCTTTCTATTCCTTCCACCACAGTATGGGGTGGAAGGAATAGAAAGGAATAGGAATAGTCCAAATGGGACAAGTGGATAGGGTGAGCTGCTTTAAATACCTGGGAGTCCACATCACAGAGGATCTGACATGGACAACACACACTGCCACACAGGTGAGTAATGCCCCTGTCCCACTTAGGAAACCTGAATGGAAACCTCTGGAGACTTTGCGCCCCACCCAAGGTTTCCTTGCGGTTCACGGAGGTTGCAGGTGGTTGCCGGAGGTTGCAGGTAGTGGAAACAGGTAGGGAGACTGACAAAAACCTCCGGGAACCACACGGAAACCTTGGGTGGGGCGCAAAGTCTCCAGAGGTTTCCGTTCAGGTTTCCTAAGTGGGACAGGGGCATTAGGCAACGCAGAGCCTTTACCACCTCAGGCAGCTGAGGAAATTCAGAGTCTCTGAGGATCCTTCAGTGCTTCTACACTGGGGCTGTAGAAAGCATCTTGTCCGGCAACATCTCAAGCTGGTTTGGGAACAGCTCTGCCCAGGACAGGAAGGCTTTGCAGAGAGTAGTGCGTTCAGCCAAACGCACCATGGGAACTACACTCGCCCCCCCCTCCCCCCACAGGACCTATACACGAGGAGGTGCAGATCCAGAGCCAGCAACATTATGGGGACCCCTACCACCGCAGCAACGGACTGTTCCAGCTGCTACAGTCAGGCAAACACCTCCGCTGTCATGATGTGAAAACAGAGAGGATTAGTCGGAGTTTCTTCCCACAGGCCATCAGGACTGTAAACTCTTATCTCACCAGGGACTAATTTACTGTTGTGTTGTGTCTCTTGAAAAAAATTTTTCTAACATGTAAATATTGATTCTGTTCTACTCTGTTCTATAGTTTTTTTGCACAATCCGCAGGCATTGCCACTTTCATTTCACTGCACATCTTGTATGTGTATGTGAGAAATAAAGTTGACTTGACTTGAAGTGGGTGACCTGCCATTTTCCCGTATTGTACTCCATCGGCCATGTGCTTGCCCATTCACATGGACTGTCTATATCCTCACAGAACCTCCTCCATCCTCCCATCACCGATCCTACCCGCCATCCAGGGTACTGACGTCTCTCAACCTTGTCTTTAGAACCTGTGGATGTAACCCAAGCTCCCTCTACTGTTTTACAATGCTCGGTGCTCGCTGTTCATTGCCTATTCCCTGTCTGGTTTCACCTCCCCAGATGCATCAGCTCACACTGAACCTCAAAATAATGGAGGGTACGGGTCACTGTCTCCCTCGGGGGAGTGTCCTGGGCCCAACTATTTTCAGCTGCATCATCAATGCCCTACCATCCCAAGGTCAGAAGTGAGGATGATCATTGATTACACAATGTTCAGTCCCATTCACAACTCCTCAGCTAGTGAACAGCCCGTGTCTGCATGCAGCAGGAGCCAGACAACTGTGTCCAGGCCTAGAATCCTAACTTTAGGAAAGATGCAAGAGTTCCAGAAAAGATGGGCAAGGGATTTCCCAACACGGTTCCACAGATGAGAGAGTTTTAGTTGTGGCAGAGAAAGGAGGGGAAGATGGGAGTAGCTGGGGTTGATCAGTATTGGAGAGGGGATGGGTGCAGGGTCTTGTGGAGAGGAGGGGCTGAGCGGAGAGGGTGGGAGCATGGGACAGGGATAGGCTCCTGGAAAGGACCAGCGCAAACTCAGTGGGCTGAATGGCTGCCTTTCTGCTGGGCGAGTAGAAGGGGAAGGTGACCATATGATGTTCACAACTTCAGTGGTTGGGAAATTATCACCACCTAAACATTTTGTGAAAACACAGTTTTAAATAGCTCTGGCTATCTGATCGACAGAGTACAGGGCGAGAGTAAGCTAGTGATCACAATCATGCCCCCTTCCTCTGACCTTGCACCAGAGCATGTGAGGTATGTTATCTCTGCAGTCTCAAACTGCTCTGCTGTTAACAATGACACGAACAGTGGACAAGTACACCACTCACACACTACTAGGACACTGGTGAGGCACAGGTCGAAGCTGCCTCATACTGACTGAAAAGGCAGGGACAGAGAATTCTGGATCAGATACATGCCTGTACGCTGTACTATTGTACTGTGGAATGTGTCAGAATTCACTGTAAATGGTGTGGTTCTATTACCATGGTCTGGGTGGGTACCTGCAGGACATTTTGTAGATGGTGCCGACACTGCACCAATGGTGGAGGGAGGGATGTTAGGGCATAGGGAGGAAATGTTTTGGAAGGCTGATGGAGAGATGCTTTGTCCTGGATGGTGTCGATCTTCTTGAGTTGATAGAAGTGCACTCACCCAGGCAAGTGGAAAATGTTCTCACTCACCTTGAAAACACCAAATTTTAGGTGTAAACCCAAAATAAAAAATGGAAGAGTATCCATGCAGCTAACGGGAAAGAGAGTGAGGGAAAGGTCAGGGCAATTAACAGGGCAGGGGGATGGGACAAAATGCAAGGAGACAGAGGGCCATAAAAGGAGGACAAATGCAAAAGGTAGAAGGGAGATCAGAAAAACGAACCTGAAAGCTTTGTGCCTTAATGTGACAAGCATTCGAAATAAGGTGGATGAGTTGAATGCCGTTAGTAGTTGAGGGATATTGTAATGGCAACTTTCCCATTCTTCCAGTGTCCAACTTTCCGTTGCCGTTACTACACGGGTAAGTAGGAGTAATCTTACGCAGACCAAATAGAACAGATTTTACAGTTGTTATTTTCAGTTCCATAATAGGTTCTTTATTGAAGTAGTTGTACAAACAAAGAGATGAAACCTACCAGATTTTCCTTATTCTGTATACAAGTTGTAGCTTGCTGTTCTTCCCGGTCTGGCGAAAACTGTATGCTCTCCACCCCTGTGCCTGGTCTGCCCCTCCCTGTCCACAATGCCCTCTGTGCATCTAATGACCGACCCCCAAGTGTCCAAAATAATAGTGCAAAATATATCTGGACAAAATAATATAATATGCCGACAATAGCTAACCTAAACATAAATTGCTCCTACACACCTAATTGTCTTGCGTATATAACGAAGCAATTACCAATAAACATTATAAGGAGTTATAAAAAGTTACACATATACAACAAAAAGGTATGTACTATGTGTTGCCATCTAACCTTTAGTGATTCATCAATCTTCTCTTCCTTCTTCACATCGTTTAGCATGACAGGTTCTTTTTCAAAGCTTCTCGTAGCAGTCTGAATCTCCTTTCCCTTTCAAGCCAACTGCAAGTGTTCTCCTTACTTTAAGAAGCCAAGCTATAGCAGTCTTCAGACTCCTCCATGGTGAGAAATAGGTGATCAGAGAATTTGTGGGGTTCATTGGATCCTTAACAATGATGTTCATTGTGATGTCTTGTTTGATTTCTGGATCATTAGCAGAGATTTCAGATTCCAAGTGAAGCTTTGGCCATTCTCTGTCTGGCTTACAGAGAAACTCTGGTCCATTGATCTATTTCTTACAGCTTAAGAAGCCGTCTGCTGTTAGTCCTCTGGAGGCTTCATCTGCAGGATTTTCCTTTGTGTGAACATATCTTCATCAGTAGCATCCCTTACAAAAGAGATCTTGTTAGCTACAAATGTTTGGAAGCGTTTGATTTCGTTGTTGATGTACTTAAGCACCGTTGTGCTATCGATCCAGAAGATGGATTTGTCCAGTTGAAGTTGTAATTCCTTTCGCAGCATTGTCAACTCTGACAGCTAGGACCGCAGCTGGAAGCTCCATTCTGTGAATCATCATTTGTTTTAATGGTGCCACTCTGGCTTTTTTCATTATGAATGCAACATGCACTTCTTTGCTATCATCTTCCAGTCTTAGGTATGAAACAGTAATGTAGCCACTTTCGCTGGCATCTGAAAAGTGGTGCTGCTGTGCATATCCGATTTGACCAAGGCTTGCTGGCTTCATGCACCGGTCCACTGGTACCATTTCAGCATAACCATTGTCAATCATTTCTGTGAGGGAAGATGTATATTCATCATGAAATTTCTTATTCTTGCCAAACCTGCTGGCAAAAACAGGAAAGACTATTATCTAAATGGTGGCCGATTAGGAAAAGGGGAGATGCAACGAGACCTGGGTGTCATGGTACACCAGTCATTGAAAGTAGGCATGCAGGTGCAGCAGGCAGTGAAGAAAGCAAATGGTATGTTAGCATTCAGAGCAAAAGGATTTGAGTATAGGAGCAGGGAGGTTCTACTGCAGTTGTACAGGGTCTTGGTGAACCAACACCTGGAGTATTGCATACAGTTTTGGTCTCCAAATCTGAGGAAGGACATTATTGCCATAGAGTGAGTGCAGAGAAGGTTCACCAGACTGATTCCTGGGAAGTCAGGACTTTCATATGAAGAAAGACTGGATAGACTCGGCTTGTACTCACTAGAATTTAGGAGATTGAGGGGGGATCTTATAGAAACTTACAACATTCTTAAAGGGTTGGACAGGCTAGATGCAGGAAGATTGTTCCCGATGTTGGGGAAGTCCAGGACAAGGGGTCACAGCTTCAGGATAAAGGGGAAATCCTTTAGGACCGAGATGAGAAAAACATTTTTCACACAGTGGTGAATCTCTGGAACTCTCGGCCACAGAAGGTAGTTGAGGCCTGTTCATTGACTATATTTAAGAGGGAGTTAGATGTGGCTAAAGGGATCAGGGGGTATGGAGAGAAGGCAGGTACGGGATACTGAGTTGGATGATCAGCCATGATCATATTGAATGGCGGTGCAGGCTCGAAGGGCCGAATGGCCTACTCCTGCACCTATTTTCTATGTTTCTAATCTGCGTTTCAGGCTCTGGATGAGCTGCTCTGCAATACAATAGTTATTTGGCATGCTGACTCTTGTTTGAAAGGTAAGTCTAAACAATTCATCTATCATCTTTGCTGAGAGGTTCGTAATATCCAAGGACTTTACATTTTCTCTGGATATTTCTTCTGTTTGCTTGCTGGTTCTTTCACTGAAGTCATGATTATATTGCTTGACAAGTAGCACCTCCTAGCTTTACAATGGATACTCGATTGACAGCAGCAGCAGGGCAGCCATTTTCATCCCTGCTTTTGGTGTCTCTTCTCAGGGGACCATAGATGACCCACCCCAGTGGGGTCTTCACAGCGCATGGTCCATCCTCTTAGCTGTTGACCAGCTCCCAAGATTCCAATACTTTTTAAGCATTTGTCCCTGTGAGTCTATTTCAGGAATCTTGATATCCTTCTTCCTGTCTGGGAATGTTCAGCTGAGAAACAGGCATGGTCTTGTGTGTGAACACAACAGATAGTTGAATGACATTGTCTTTGTCCAGACTAGATATTTCCAAACCTGAGATATGGTGACTGATCACAGGCTTCACCTGGTTCATGGTACGCCAGAGAATACTAGTCTTTTGTCCTGTAATTTTCTGCCTTCCCATCAAGCTTTCTGTGCAAAGCTCGATTAGCTTCTATGATCCAAAAATTTGTATGTTTGACCGTGAGGCACAGCTATCTTACTTTAGAGTCCAGAAGATAAAGAAAAACGAAGGTAAAGACAAGAGAGCGCTGAAGGGAAAATAACAGCGGAAGTTGTTGGCCGTGCAGATATAAAGATCGAAAATATCGGGAATTATCGCGTTTGCTCGCTGCATTTCATCAAAACGAAGGCATTATTGATGTTTTGATGAAATGCAGTGAGCAAACGCGATAAAATACCTTCGTTTTTCTTTATCTTCTGGGCTCTAAAGTAAGATAGCTGTGTCTCACGGTCACCCCGACTGGCACAGTTATTTACAGCTCAAAAACGGGCCGTTTTCGCGGTTTTTAACTGGTGTGAAAGTTCGCGTTTTCAGCATAACCCCAAGCTGCTGAGGGTTCTCCCGACGCCGGAGTACCATCACCCGGCGAGAACATCGGGCGCCGTGGCGGCGACTGTGGAGGCCTCAATAGGCCCGACTATGGGTGGACAAGGGGATGGGGACTGGACTTTGTGCCTTCCCCCACAGTGGGAATCACTGTGGGGGATGTTTTGGTGTTGAATTTCTTTGAATACTGTGTTGTATTTTTATTAGTGTGCTGCATGGACATCAGAATTTCCCCTGAATAAGGGGATTAATAAAGTATTTATCTATCTTATCTATCTATCTATCAATAACATGGACTGGAAGTGACGTTTGTACCCCAGTTGGATTTTGCGGTCACGTGGGTGAGGATCTATGATCCAGTGACCTTTCGTGAAATCACCCTATATATAGCGTCACCAATAAACCTTAATGCTGTACGTGCTCCTTCTCTCTGCGCGTCGGCTTTCGAGGTTTCCATCTCCGTTAGTCAGATTAGCGAAGGTGGCGACCGTGACCAGTTGATCGGGAATGGCGGCGTCAGGCTGGTGAAGTAAAACAATCCTTGTTCCCAGGTTTTCACTTGCTCCAGTTTCACTGAGCTAGTTTTTCGCTTAAAATGTAATGGCAACTTTCCTACTCTTCCAGTGTCCAACTTCCCGTTGCCATTACTAACGCAGGTAAGTAGGAGTGATCTTATGCAGACCAAATAGAACAGATTTTCCAGTCATTATTTATTGGTTCTTTATTGAAGTAGTTGTACAAACAAAGAGGTGAATGCACCAGGTTTTCCTTATTCAGCAAACAAGTTGTAGCTTGCTGTTCATCCCGGTCTGGTGAAAACTGTATGCTCTCCACCCCTGTGCCTGTTCTGTCCCTCCCTGTCCACAATGCCCTCTGTGCATTAATAACCACCCCCCAAGTGTCCAAAATAATACTGCAAAATATATCTAGACAAAATAATATAATATGCCGACAGTAGCTAACCTAAACGTAAATTGCTCGTACACACCGGCCCCTGATTGTCTTACGTATAAAATGAAACAATTACAAATAGACATTAACTGGAGATATAAGAACTTTACACTTCACCGACCGACGGTCTCGCCCAATGGGGCTGTTCCCAATGGACTGCTCCGCTGGTGCCTGGCGTCATTTTGTACGCCACGAGGAACAGTCACACAGGGATACTGACGGGAGAGAAGGAAGAAAGAGGGAGGGTAGACGGAGAGAGCAAGGGGGAGAAGGAAAGAGGAGAGGAGAAAGAAGAGGAAAAGGAGGAAAGTGAGGGGGAGAGGGGTGGACAAAGGAAACGAGTTGTCTAAGAAGGAACTGCAGAAGCTGGAAAATCGAAGGTACACAAAATGCTGGAGAAACTCAGCGGGTGCAGCAGCATCTATGGAGCGAAGGAAATAGGCAATGTTTCGGGACGAAACCTTTCTTCAGACGAAGGAAACGAGACGGGGCGAGGTTGGGGGGTGGTGGGGGGGGGGGGTCGGACAGGGGTGGGTAGGTGGGTGGTACCAAGACTGGAAGCTACCTGGTACCTCTCATTTGGGTCCTACTGTGTTCGACATCCTCTGATCCCCACTCACCTCTTTCTCAGCAGCTGGACTGCAGGAGCCCGAGATTTGTTACGTCCTGGACGCCGTTCTGTTCATCTATGGGACGGTGTTAACGGCTCTGTACTGCCGTCTGAAGGTGAGCGGACAGCTAGCGATGAGATAGAATCCGAGTCTCTGGCACTGTAAGGCTGTAATGTTAATCCAGCTCTCTCACATTGTCTCTCGGCCTCAACAACACCTCAACAACAGCGTCCTGTTGTAACACCTCCACCCAGCTGTAAACACCAGTGAAGATATTGGTGTGGTATTGATACGGAGCGAAGGGATGCTGGGGGACAGTGTGAGGGACCTTGGTCAACGCTTGGAGATATAGTCAGTGACACAGGGTGCTGGGAGAGAGGATTAACTGAGGGATAATGTGAGGATGGAGTAACATTAGTAAAGATACAGTTAATGATACAGGGTGCTGGAGGGGAGGTGTCGCTAAGGGAGTGTGATGGAGGAGGATTCGCATCAGCGGAGATGGTCAGTCAGTGACGCGGGGCGCTGGGATAGGTATTGAATGAAAGAATTTGGATGGGTCTGTGGTTTGTACCGTTGTATCCAATGAGTAACGGGTGTGAAGGCGAGTTCCTCACTTGGCAAACACGTCACGGGGTTGTAATGTAAAGACCGACAATTCACTTTCCTTCAGACGAGGCCCAGAGTACAAGAGTAGGGAGGGAGAGGGTGCATGATCCGTGCCCAACACCAGTTAGACCCCAGCCTGACCCCGGGGACAGTTCTGGTCACCATCACACAGGAGAGACGGCTCGCACTGGGATAGGGATTTACCAGGACGTTGCCTGGGCTGGAACTTTGTCACTGTGAGGAGAGATCGGAGAGGCTGGGGTTGATTTCAGTGGACTGGGGGTTGTTGGGAGAAGTGGAGAGTATGCAGATGTCACCAGGCACATATTCTCTCTTTTAAGAGGACTCATGTCAGCTCAAGACTTCGAAAAACTTGTACATGCCTTTATTACTAGTAGGCTAGATTATTGTAACGGTCTCCTTGCAGGTCTTCCGAAAAAAACTGCCAGGCAGCTACAGCTTGTTCAGAACGCTGTTGCTAGAGTTCTAACAAAGACCAAAAAATTTGAACACATTACACCAATTCTTAAATCCTTACATTGGCTCCCTGTATGTCAGAGAATTGATTTCAAAATCCTGCTGCTCACCTATAAATCACTACATGGTTTAGGGCCAAAGTATATCACTGACATGTTTCCACTATATAAGCCTTCTAGACCGCTAAGATCTTCTGAAACCAATCTGTTAGTGATTCCCAGAGTAAATACAAAACAGGGGAAAGCAGGATTTAGTTACTATGCAACAAATAGCTGGAATAAACTTCCTGAAGATTTAAGATTTGCCTCAACTTTGACCACTTTTAAAACAAGACTGAAAACTTTTATGTTTACTTTAGCTTTCAGCTAAATCTTAACTACATTGCACTTTTAACTTTTGCACTTTTTATAATGCATTTTTAATTTTGCTTTTCTTTTCTTTTAATTCTTCTATTTTACTTCATTTTATTATTTCATTTTATTGTATGACATGTTTTTATGTGAAGCACTTTGAGTCTGCCTCGTGTATGAAATGTGCTATATAAATAAAGTTGCCTTGCCTTGCCTTTACACCCACTCTATCTCGCGTACTCAGAAGAGACACACATACTCACGCGCAGTGTCACACGCACTCACACTCACACTCACACTCACACTCACACAGACAGTCACAAACTCACACACTCACAATCATACACCGTTATACACAGTCTCGCCCACAAACATTCTCTCACTCACTGCACAAGTGCTTCCCAAATTTGCAATGTCAATTCTCATTCACGTCGACAGGGTGGGTGTGTGGACGGGGTTCCGCTGGCTGGAACCAGGGATCCCCGTCTCAGCGTGAAGGGTCGGCATTTCAGGGCAGAGACGGGTAGAAATGTCTTCCCCCCACTTTGGAATTCTCTCCCCCAGAGGCTGCGGGGACTCAAGTCACTGAGAGATTCGGGGCAGATCGCTGGGTTTTGGGGTGTTGAGGAACCGAGGATTTGGGGGTTCGTGCGGGAGGGGGGAGCTGGAGGAAAATATCAGCCGTGGTCTCGTTGAATGGGGCAGCAGGAACGAGAGCCCGAGTGGCCTCTCCTGCTCTGTATCTCGTGTTCTGAAGGGCGGGGGGTGGACGGCGCTGCCCTTGCAACAATTACCCACGCACTGAAGGCTAACGTAAACCTTTCTCAATCAATCGACACAGATCTTGAATCGAAAGAAGGAAAAGGCGGCGGCTTATGAGGTGAGGCGAGAGCTTGGGCCGAGGAGAGGGGTGGGAGGGGGGGCTGTCATCTGGCTGGATTTAGGAACAGATTCCCCCCCCCCCCACCCCCACCCAATCGCGGGCCTGACACCTCAACCAAAGGCGGGGGGGGGGGGGGGGGGGGTTAATGCCACAGACGGGGAACTGGCCGCCCGGTGGGCAGAGGGAGAGGGTTAGCATGACGGACGGGGAACGAGCCGCCTGCACTGACTTTAGCCGGTATCTGTGTCCCTGGCAGCACCTGCAGATGGGAAACAAGGCCATTTATGAGGTGGTAAAGGGAGAAAAACGGACTGGTGGCGGAGGAAAAAAGGTGAGTCCTGATCAAATGACGGGCGGCCGTACGTGACTGGTCAGTGTACCGAGGAATTACAGACCAGTTAGTCTAACATCGGTAGTGGGGAAACTGCTAGAATCAGTTATTAAAGATGGGATAGCAGCACATTTGGAAAGTGGTGACATCATTGGACAAAGTCAGCATGGATTTACGAAAGGTAAATCATGTCGGACGAATCTTATAGAATTTTTCGAGGATGTAACTAGTAGAGTGGATAAGGGAGAACCAGTTATATCTGGACTTTCAGAAGGCTTTCGACAAGGTCCCACATAAGAGATTAGTATACAAACTTAAAGCACACGGTATTGGGGGTTCAGTATTGATGTGGATAGAGAACTGGCTGGCATACAGGAAGCAAAGAGTAGGAGTAAACGGGTCCTTTTCACAATGGCCGGCAGTGACTAGTGGGGTACCGCAAGGCTTAGTGCTGGGACCCCAGCTATTTACGATATAAATGATTTGGACGAGGGAATTGAATGCAACATCTCCAAGTTTGCGGATGACCCGAAGCTGGGGGGCAGTGTTAGCTGTGAGGAGATGCTAGGAGGCTGCAAGGTGACTTGGATAGGCTGGGTGAGTGGGCAAATGCATGACAGATGCAGTATAATGTGGATAAATGTGAGGTTATCCACTTTGGTGGCAAAAACAGGAAAGTAGACTATTATCTGAATGGTGGTCGATTAGGAAAAGGGGAGATGAAACGAGACCTGGGTGTCATAGTACACCAGTCATTTAAAGTAGGCATGCAGGTGCAGCAGGCAGTGAAGAAAGCGAATGGTATGTTAGCATTCATAGCAAAAGGATTTGAGTATAGGAGCAGGGAGGTTCTACTGCAGTTGTACAGGGTCTTGGTGAGACCACACCTGGAGTATTGCGTACAGTTTTGGTCTCCTAATCTGAGGAAAGACATTCTTGCCATAGAGGGAGAGAAAGTTCACCAGACTGATCCCTGGGATGTCAGGACTTTCATAGATTGAGGGGGGATCTTATAGAAACTTACAAAAATCTTAAGCGTTTGCACAGGCTAGATGCAGGAAGATTGTTCCCGATGTTGGGGAAGTCCAGAACAAGGGGTCACAGTTTAAGGATAAGGGGGAAATCTTTTAGGACCGAGATGAGAAAAACATTTTTCACACGGAGAGTGGTGAATCTCTGGAATTCTCTGCCACAGAAGGTAGTTGAGGCCAGTTCATTGGCTATATTTAAGAGGGAGTTAGATGTGGCCCTTGTGGCTAAAGGTATCAGGGGGTATGGAGAGAAGGCAGGTACAGGATACTGAGTTGGATGATCAGCCATGATCATATTGAATGGCGGTGCAGGCTCGAAGGGCCGAATGGCCTACTCCTGCACCTATTGTCTATGTTTCTATGGGAGCTTCACCCTGTGTGTGGCCGCGTGCCCTGCGAGTGTGTGGCAGATGGGTGCGGTTGTTGCAATCACTTATTTATTTATTTTTCTCACTTTCTTCTCTCCCCACAGCAAGAAGAGAGCATTTACACGGTATGGCCATGGTATTCTTTGCTCCGCTTATGTCTCTCGGTCAATCTAACTCTCCCTCTGCCCCCTCTCTCTACCTCCGCTAACTGTTACTGTCTGACTGTCTGACCCCCCACCCCTCCATGTCTCGCATTTTCGTGTCTTTCTGTTGTATCTTCTCACTGTTTTCCTCTCTATCCATGTTTTCCACTTCGTCACTTTCTTGGTCTCTCTAGATCTCCCTTTGACTCTGTTTTCTTTCTTTCACTATTTTTGTGTGCTCATCTCTGAACTCTCTTCCACTTTTTCCCACACTACCCCCCCCCCCTCCCCCCTTCCCCCTCTCTCTTTCTCACTCTTTTTTCTCTCTCTCTATCCTTCTCTGTCTACCTCCCTCTCTCCCACCCTCTCCCTCTCACCCTCTCCCTTCCCAGCTTTCCCCTCGCCCCACCCCCTCTCCCTGCCTCTCCTCCTCCCTGCTTCCCAGTTGACCTCTAACCCCATTCCCCCTCTCTCTGCTCACCTCTCTCCTCCCCTCCCCCTACCCCCCCCCCCCCCTCGCTCCAACCCCCCCTCCCACACCCCCCATCTCAGTTTGTATCTAACCTTTCTCTCTCTCCCCCCCAGGGTCTGGGAGAGCACCATGTTGATACGTACGAATCTCTGCAGCGCCAGGCTCCTGGAAAGAAATAGTGATGCTGCCAATCGCTGGGGCTAGTGTGTGTGTGTGGGGGGGGGGGGGGGGGGGGGTGGGGCTGTGTGGGGGGGGGGGGGGGGGGGGGGGATGTAGTGGTGGTGGGGTGGGAGTGTAGGGGTTGGGGTGGGACTGGGAGAGTGGGGTAACTGTTCATGATCACCCAGTCTTCAGCATCAAGACCAACGTGTTTTGTGCGACTGCGGGAATTGCTCGTCCTTCCTCCTACACCTGGAGGCTCTTGAGCCCCTCGAGTCTGTCACCTGGGGACAGCAAGACCATTCAGCCTCTTTCATTCCTCCAACAAAGGCGTGGAAGGAAGCTGCTCTGCTCGATGACTGGGTGGAGGGAATGCGGGGACTCTGGGATCATGTTAAATAATATATACATCATATGGGTGGGGTTAGTAACGCTTTGAATGGTGGAGGCAGGAGGTGAGTCACACCTGGTTGAATAGATTGATGAACAACTGTCCTTTCATTCATTCTCGGTTTTATGTGTGCTTATTCTGTGCAATAAATGTAGCCGGTGCAATAGTCTGGTGGTCAAGAGTCATTATTATCAAGAGGCTTCACTCCAGGCTGGGGGTTGAATCAATAGGCACAGGGTGGGTGTGGCCTCTCTCTAAACCCCAGGCCCAAGCTTTGTGGCCTCACACTAAACTTCAACCTCTGATCCTACCTCAGCAACGAAACATTATTGTACACCTCTTCCTTTACCATGGTCTATGCGCATGTGATGCACCTGCACCTCAATGTATTTGAACAACTTACAGTAAAGCCGACTCGAGGCCCAGCTCTAAAGTTAAGGCTCAGACTTTGTGGTTTAGCTCTATTAAACTGACCAGGGTTTTGGTGACACAAGAGACCAGTGGCGGACTGGCCAGGGTGTCAGCTTGCCCGATGGCAAGTGGGCCTCTGATGAAGTGGGCCCCCTTAGTCTCCTGGCAACCAATATTTTTAGACCCAGTCCGCTACTGCACGAGACAACACATGCTGGAAGCTTGAGCAAAATGGTGTGTTAGTGGAACTCAACAGGCAGGCCAGCATCAGTGGAGAGAAACGGGCAGATTATGTTTTGGTTTGGGACTTTTCTTCGGACTGATGGTGTAGAGGGGAGATCGGTTGTAAAAGGTGAGTGGAAGGAGACAGCAATTGATAGGTAGATACAAGTGAGAAGAGGTTAATTGTGTCGTGTTCAAGAGCTTGATGTTTTTTGGGAAGAAGAAAGTTGGTGGCCATAATTTTCAGTCTCCAACACCTTCTTCCCAGTGTTAGGAGTAGGAAATTAGAGCATGACCAAGATAGTGTGGATCTTTGATGATACCGGCTGCCTTTTGAGGCAACGCCTCCTATAGATCCTTCTATGATGGGGAGGTTAGTACTTGTTATGGACCAGGCTGTGTTTACCACTTTTTGCAATCTCCTTTATTCTTGGACTTTCGAGTTGCTGAACCAGGCCACAATGCAACCAGGCAATCTACTCTCTATCATACACTTCTGGAAGCTCAAGATCGTATTCGTCAACATACTGAATCTCCTCAATGTTCTCAGGAAGTAGAGGTATTGATGGGTTTTCTTTGTGACTACATCAATGTGCTGAGCCTAGGACAGATCTTGAGAGATGGGCACACCCAGGAATTTGTTGTTGAAACATAGAAACATAGAAACAATGATTCTCTACACCACCAATCCTTTGAAGAAGACAGGCTCTCGGCGATTGTTCAGCTGAACACCTTCGCTCAGTGTGCCTGTGCCTACGCGATCTGCAGGTTGCTAAGCACTTTAACTCCCCCTCCCATTCCCACACTGACCTTTCTGCCCTGGGCCTCCTCCACTGTCAGAGTGATGTCATCACAAATTGGAGGAAGAGCACCTCATATTTTGCTTGGGCAGCTCCCACTGAATTACTCCAGCATTTTGTCCCTATTTTAGGCAGCATCTCCCTCCCATACTCTGAATCATCTTTACTCGTTATTCATCCAATACCTGGTGTCATCTGCAAATGTAAACACTGTGTTGGAACAGAGTCTGGCTACACAGTCATGGGTGTAGATTGAGTAGAGCAGGAGACTGAGCACACAGCCCTGAGGTCCCTGTGAAGATGGTTATTGAAGAGGAAGTGTTATTGTCAATTCATTATGATAGTGGTCTGCCAATGAGGAAGTTGAGGCTACAGTTGTGTACGGATGAACAGAGACCCAGTCCCTGAGTTTAAGGAACGGTGAGGAATCTAACATGGAACCGGAGTGAGGGGTAGTTGTTATACGGGAACGGGGAGGGGCGTAGGAGGAGTTAGGGATGGGTATTAAGCATGGTGACAGGGTGCGGGGGAAGTGGAGAGAAAGATGTGTGTGAGGGTCGCATGGACTCCTCCAGTCCAGTGGTGGTGGAACAGCGCTCTCTATTCTGTTTGGGTAGCTGACAACCCAACCGCATGAAATTGATTTCTCCAGTTTCACGGAATCACCCTCCCCCCCCCCCAACTCCAACCCCTCTCGCTCTGATCCTCACCCTTATCCTTCCACGCCTTTCATGGCAGCCCACAAACCCAGAAATGACCTGAGGTTAAAGTAGGAGGAGCGGGTGAGATTGGAAGTGACTGGGTAATGTAAGGATGGTGGTGGAATTGGCAGAGTAAAGGTGAGGTGGGCTTGACAGGAAGATGGCATGGAGGGCTGGGTGGAGTGAGGCAGGAGCAGGGCCGGACAGAGCATGCTGCAGTGAAGCAAGTGGGGTGCCACAGTAATCGGCCGGGGGCTGGCAGTGTGAGGGCAGGGCAACAGCTCAGTCACATGGTTTTCAGCGTAAATCCGATGATACAGGGACTATGACTACCCTTTGACAGCAGGTGGCGGTGTTATCCCCCCCCCCTTTACCATTCCCAGTGAAGCTGTCAGGGGACAGGGTGGGGGTGGTCCGCAGTGGGAGAGGACCACCACCTTTTGGTTCCGGCTGCAGTTTCATGGTGGGCAGTGATACGCACAGTCCTGCAATAGTGTGTGGGAGGAGGATGTTCCAGGTATGGAGAGTGTCACTGGCCCTTGTTTGACACTGTGACACTGGCAATAGATCAGTGAATGACACAGTCAACCTAGGCCTGCACTTCATCCACCAGCACCGAGACCACCAGGGGACCTATGCAAGGATTTTGTTTGTGGATTTTAGCTCTGCGATCAACACCATTGTGCCAGAGCTACTACACTCCAAACTCTGCCAGTTGACTGCATCTGAACCCCTGTCAGTGGATCTCCAACTTCCTGACAGACAGGAAGCAGCAATGTGAGGCTGGGAAAGCACATCTCGGACCTGCTGACCCTCAGCATAGGAGCAGCGCAAGGCTGCATACTCTCCCCTCTCCTTTACTCTCTACACCACCGACTGCACCTCCACAGACTCCTCTGTCAAGCTTCTCCAGTTTGCGGATGGCACAACCCTGATTGGACTGATCCAGGATGGGGAGGAATCTGCCTACAGACAGGAAGTGACACAACTGGCGTCCTGGTGTCATTGTAAGATGGCACCAGGAGAAGAGGAGTTCACAACAAGAGGAGTTGAGTATAGAAGCAAAGAGGTCCTTCTGCAGTTGTACAGGGTCGTAGTGAGACCACACCTGGAGTATTGTGTGCAGTTCCGGTCCTCTAATTTGAGGAAGGGCATTCTTGCTATTGAGGGAGTGCAGCGAGGTTCATGAGGTCAAGTCCCGGAATGACAGGACTATCATATGTTGATAGAATGGAACGGCTGGGATTGTATACTCCGGAGTTTAGAAGGACGAGAGGGCTTCTTATTGAAACATATAAGATTATTAAGGGTTTGGACACACTAGAGACAGGAAACATGTTCCCAATGTTGGAGGAGTCTAGATCCAGGGGCCACAGTTTAAGAATAAGGGGAAAGCCATTTAGAACAAAGATGAGGACAAATGTTTTCGCACAGAGGGTTGTGAATCTGTGGAATTCTCTGCCTGGAATTCTCTGGAAGGCTGTGGAGGCTAATTCTCTGGATGCTTTCAAGAGAGAGTTTGGTAGAGCTCTTAAAGATAACTGAGTCAGGGGATATTGGGAGAAGGCAGGAACGGGGTACTGATTGTGGATGATCAGCCATGATCACAGTGAATGGCGGAGCTGGCTCGAAGGGCTGAATGGCCTCCTCCTGCACTCCTGTTGTCTATTGCAACAACCTGGAGCTCAATGTTCTTAAGACAGTGGAATTGATTGTAGACTTTAGGAGTGCTCCCCCTCCCCTCCCCCCACTCACCATCAACAACACCACAGTCACATCTGTGAAGTCATTTGAGTTCCTTGAAACATTCATCTCCAGGAACCTTAAATGAGAGGCCACCATCAAAAAGGTCCAACAGAGGATGTACTTCCTGCGGCTTCTGAGAAAACACAATCTGCAACAGGCAATGATGGTCCAGTTTTATACGGCCATCATAGAGTCTGTCTTCACCTGCTCCATCATGGTCTGGTTTGGCTCAGCCACCAAGCACGACATCCAGAGGCTGCAACGCATTGTTCGATCAGCCAAGAATGTTGATCATCCCTGACCCCTCTCACCCTGGCCACAAACTCTTTGAAGTACTTCCCTCTGGAAGGCGACTCCGGACTGTCAAAGCCGCCACAGCCAGACATAAAAACAGCTTTTTTTTCCACGAGCAGTCGCTCTACTCAACAGCCAAAAAGTCTGTAGCCTCCTTGTGCTCTGGTATTTTATTTAATTCTTCACATGTTTAAATTATAACGTTTTATTTTTAATTGTCTACTGTATATCGTGTCGTTATTTGCGAGCAAAGTACCAAGGTAAATTCCTTGTAAGTATACATAATTGGCTAATAAAATGTATTCAATTCAATTCAATTCAATTCAATTCAATTATACTCTGAGATGACACAGGTTATTGGGCCATTCTTTGGAAAGTGGACCAAAGGGTCACACACGTGACCAGATGGCATCATAAAGTAATACATTAAATAATTCTTGGAAGAGATTAATCTCATTCATTACTATTTCCCTACCTACAGAACAATAATGCAGGTCTGTTAAAGATATGAACATTCTAGCTTTTTAAAATTCACAATTTGTAAAATAAAACTGAGTTATGAAAAAAATGCTTCTGCGTGAGGTCACATATGTGACCAGTCATATTTGACCTCTGACCCTAACCAAACATTGTCAGCATAACATAACATAACATTTCACTTGATAAACTTCGAAAAAAATATGAATCCTATATACGGTACAAAACAATATACCTGTAATGGTTTCAGAATTAGAAGAGATGTATTCCAAAATAAATGTTCATATATTTGGTCACACACGTGACTAAGAATGAGTTCTGAACCACCTGTACGCATAAATGGGAAGTAAATCCACTACTTATGGCCATATGGCATTTTGAGATGCTTTGGAGATAGGTGCTTGATTTAGGGCCCAACTAGGTTTGACCTTTGGGGAAAGACTTGTATGGAGGGAGTAGCAGGAGAAACATGCTGAGGAAGCTGCATTTTGAACAATCCTGAGGTAGGTGATGTTGTCAATTGCTCGTTTCTAAGCTTCCCCCCAGTCTAGTTTCAGTAAAAACACTGAATCAAGCACTTGAAACAACTGATCTTTATTTTAGCAAAAGCGCATTACAGTTCAACTACTGTACCTATCACATCGCGGTTCGATCTTCGTATCTGCCTGATCAAGCCCTCTAGGCCTCGCTCAGGCAGAGATACTCCAGAAAGTCACACAGTCCCTAGCGCTCTCCCAGAAGATCTCGTGGTAGCGGACTTTTATAGGTCCCGGGACCTCGAGGGGCCGAACCACATGAGGGTGGTCTCTTAATAATCCAAATACAGATATCAATTAACCCCATACATAACAGACATTTCCCTAACCCAATAATACAGCAGCTCAATACATTGTATTCACACCGGACTTCTCAAGGAAGCCAACTTAGAAACATTTACCCTGATTTGCTGACGGTGACTCCCCAGAGCTATATGGAATTAGCATAACGGTGTGAGAGAGGCCAGCCCTCAGGGCCTGGCTGCAGGTGGACTCCTGGTGTCTGGAGCATCGGGTCATCTTCAGACATGACTCCTGGGGAGAGGGGTGTATCCACCGTGCCTCTGTCAGCAAGTTTTCATTCCCCAGATGAACATCTTAGGTGGATAGGAAAGAGCGAGAGTAGGGTGGGGAACAGAACTAAAAGGTTCTGAACCTAGACAACTCAATGTTCTTGTCATAGACTACCTGGGCAAAATATGAGGTGCTTATCCCAAAGTGTTGCAGAGTCCCCCAAACCTTGTGGGGGGGGGGGGGGGGGGGGGGGGGGGGCCTGGAGGACAATTACATGCAAGTCCTAAGGGTCAATGCTATGCAAGTCCATTGGTGGGGGAAGGCTGTCAGAAGACATGGCACAATATAGATCAACTACAGAAATGGGCGGAGAAATGGCAGATGGAGTATAATCCAAGCAAGTGTGAAGCGCTGCACTTTGGGAGGTTGCATGTAAGTGGAGAAATATACAGTTAATGACAAGACTCTAAACAGCATTGATGTGCAGAAGGATCGTAGTTGATAGCTCACAGGAGGTGGCAGCACAAGCAGATAGAGTGATAAAGAAAGCATTCAGTATGCTTGCCTTCATTGCCAGAGGCATTCACTATAAGAGGCAAGAAGCCATGATGCAGCTTTATAAGGCTTTGGTTAGGCCGCGCGGAGTATTTCATTCAGTTCTGGTTGTCTCATTACAGTGGAGACTGAAGAGGATACAGAGGAGATTTAGCAGAATGCTGCCTGGATTAGAGGCTTTCAGCTGCAGGGAGAGGTTGGATAAGTGGTTTGTTTTCGCTAGAACATCGGAGGTTGAGGGAAAACTTTATAGAGGTGTATAAAATTATGGCCAGCTTAGAAAGGGTAGGCAGTCAGAACCTTTTTGAACCATAGAAAATAGGTGCAGGAGGAGGCCATTCGGCCCTTCGAGCCAGCACTGCCATTCATTGTGATCATGGCTGATCGTCCCCTATCAAGGATTTTCCCCAGGATGGAAATGTTCAGCACTAGAGGGCATAGCTATAGGGTGAGAGGAGGAAAGTTTGTTGAAGATGTGCAGGACACAGGGTGGTGGAGGCTGATACAATAGTGGTGCTTAAGAGGTTTTTAGTACATGGAGATGCAAGGACTAAAGTGATATGGATCGTGTACCAGTAGATGAGATCAGTTTCACTTGGTATCATGTTAAGCACAACAATTGTGGGCCGAAGGGTCTGTCCCTGAGCTGTACTGTTCTATGTTCACATCTGTTGAATCATTATCAGTGTTTGTTTTCTGGCAACTTCTTCTCACATTCTATTTCCCCTTTACTCATTACTTGCTCAATTCTTCTTTCGGAGAATTAAAGGATGTTTACAATGTGTGGCAGGATGTCTGCCTGTCTTGTCTGTCATTAAGACATCTCCACTAACCATCAGAAGTTCCCTATCTAGTGTACACATATCCATCTCAGATAGGGACTGGGAGACAGCAGTCAGTGTACAGGTATCCCCCTGAGAGAGAGGGTCTGAGGGCCACCAGTCAGTGTACTGAGGGCCCCTGAGAGTGGGGCCCGGGTGTCTGTGTCCTGTCCAATAGGACGGATCACATTACAGTCGGGCATTTCTCTTTTTCACACTGCTGACTGCTGCAGTCCTGGCTACACACTACTCTCTTGTCTCCAGGAGGTTAGAAATGTCCTGCTCACCCTGACATCCCTCCCGCACTGAGGCGCCTGAGTTAAAGAGTGGAGACGAGGAAGAAGGAAGATGTCAACAGAGTGAGGGGTGCTAGGCAGTGCCACTGGGGACCAGGGCTGGGGAATCAGCAGTTGCGTGGCTCCATTCCCAACCACTCTGTTGCAATGGTTGTTCAGCACTGGGAACCTAAGCAGGCAAGCAGCTATGATCAGGGTAGAATAGGGGGGCCAGGTGTAAGGGTTGACTCAGGGTTAGGAATGAGAGAAGGTATGCAACTGGAGTCAGGGTCAGGAGTAGTACCAGGTGTGCAGTGAGACCCAGGTTGGTCAAGATGGGCCAAGTGTTTGAATATAATCTGATTTCCTTACATGAATATACTAAGATCATTCATGTGCTGCACCTGTAGATCAGAGCCTGGGCTCTACTGTGGAATGTAATTAGGAATGTAATTTAGTCTAACCTTATTCATAGCTAATCCAATTTAAAGCATATATATTGCATTCAAATATAAATTAAAAGACTCGCTACAGTATGCACCAAATTGCACAATTTCAAGCTGAAAAATGCAAAAGCTCCGTACCAATGGGAGGGGACACACCTCTGGCCAATTTATATGCCTCTGCCTTGGATTTAACATTATCCCTAATTTCCCTCATTAGCCACGGTTAAGCCGCCTTCCCTGTTTTATTTTTACGCCAGATATGGATGAACAATTGTTGTAATTCATCCATGCGATCTTTAAATCCACCATTAATCCTTTAAGTATAATTTGCCAGTCTATCCTAGCCAATTCCTGTCTCACCATCAAAGTTACCTTTCTTTAAGTTCAAGGTAGACAAAAATTAGGTATGTTGCAAAGCCTACCTGAAGCGTCGCTGAAAATCTGTCGCTGCGGGTGTGCGCGATTTTGGCGCCGTTTAGAGGGGGGCGGGTTTAAAACGCGATTTTCTCTAGGCTGTTCCAATCGAAGATGTTCAGCCTAGATAATTATTAACGAAAAATCGCTGGAAGACCCCGTCGCAAAAGCTATTATTAGTTGTAAAGGCCTTGTATAATAGTTATAATAGTTTAAAAATCAATCTCTAAACCCGCGACCACCGGCAGCTGTCAGGGTTGCATAGAGCAAACAAGTGAAGGTAGGCTGCTTATTTTTACATTAAAAAGGGCTTCTTAAGGTCCCTTTATACAAAGTTTAATATTGCGAGTAGCTCATTTTGGGCCCATTATATCCCGCAGTATTTTTCTGGGCATTTGGGGGCATAAATCTACCGCAATGTGAACGTTCTAAACCAGCGCGTTCACAGGATCCCACTAGAAAGCTGATTTAAAATGGACTTTAATTTACAGCAATTGAACGCTAAATTCCTTCCATTTGGCCTATAAATTAATGTAAATGAGATTTAAAAATCATGTTTTATTGTGAATTATTTATGAGTATTATTTGCACACTTAGGCTATTTAAAAATGTTAATCATTTATTAAGAAATGGATAGATGTTTAGATCTAGTAATTGAAGTTTGAAATTAGCTACACTTGGGTAACTAACTAATTATATGCTTTAATTTCAGGTCATCCAAGTAAGATTATTTTATATTTGTTTCAGAATGGTTCAATCTACGATAACTGAAAATTTCATTCAGTTCTCTTAATTTTTAAGAAGGTTATGGGCTTTTGACTGCACACGATCACAGCTTTTTTGTTATGTCCATAGAAAATCAATAGGGAACAAGATGCTAATTTCCGAGTATGAAAATGGCCATAACTTTTTAAATACTTGAGATATGAAAGTGAATTAGGTGTCAAATTAAACTTCTTTTTATGCATTATCTGATGGGATAAATTACAGACTTGATTTTTTAAATCTCAAAATTTTGTAACATTGCTACAAAAATGCTGGAGAAACTCAGCGGGTGAAGCAGCATCTATGGAGCGAAGGAAATAGGCAACGTTTCGGGTCGAGATCCTTCTTTCAGTTCAGGATCCTTGTCTCTGAATTAACCGTGTCACTCTCCATCCTAATGCAGAATTCTACCATATTATGGTCACTGTTGCCCAAGATTATAGGAAGGATGTGAACAAAATAGAGAGAGTACAGAGGAGATTTACTAGAATGTTGCCTGGGTTTCAACAACTAAGTTACAGAGATAGGTTGAATAAGTTAGGTCTTTATTCTCTGGAGCGCAGAAGGTTAAGGGGGGACGATAGAGGTCTTTAAAATGATGAGAGGGATAGACAAAGTTGATGTGATCAAGCTTTTCCCTTTGAGAATCAGGAAGATTCAAACAAGAGGACATGACTTCAGAATTAAGGGACAGAAGTTTAGGGGTAACATGAGGGGGAACTTCTTTACCCAGAGAGTGGTAGCGGTGTGGAATGAGCTTCCAGTGGAAGTGGTGGCGGCAGGTTCGTTGGTAACATTTAAAAATAAATTGGATAAGCATATGGATGAGAAGGGAATGGAGGGTTATGGTATGAGTGCAGGCAGGTGGGACTAAGGGAAAAAAAGTTGTTCGGCACGGACTTGTAGGGCCGAGATGGCCTGTTTCCGTGCTGTAATTGTTATATGGTTATTGCTAACTAATCCTTCCTTATTACATAATACCCAGTCTAGGATGGTTCAGGGCCAGTCTGGGCTGGGTCACACTCAGGTGTATACGGGACACCGGGACCACTCACAGGAGTGACAAAAGATATGGAACTGGAGAGATTCCCTGGATTCACAGAGCCATAAACAGGGCACGGTGTAGAGTTTGTGGATGAGTGCGGGCAGTGGTCGGGAAGGGGGCGCAGCACACGTGTGGACTTCCTCCAGTAACAACTGGCTGAACTGAAGTGGGGGGGGGGTTATCCTGGTGGGTGGAAATGAACTGGTTTAAAGTTCACTCGTGGCTGTTGGAGACAGGATGTTGGGTATTGTGGGGTCCACAAGGATCTCCTTTACGCAACTTCCTTCTCTCCGCCCCAACCTCAGAGCCCGTGGCAGGAACACAGATTAAGGCTCAGAACATCGCCGAGATCTGCAACTTTGCCTTGACCTGCTCTGTGACCTCCGGCGACCCCACCAGCTTCAGGTGCTGGAGGGGACGAGAACTTCTGGGAAACGACAGCACCCATCGCCCCCGGGGACACGGAGAGACAGTAGAGGTTGATCACACAGCAGGGGTCGGGGGTGTTGTGTACAGGTGTGAGGTCAGGAATCTGGTCAGTGAGGACACGGCAGAGATCTGGCTGAGGGGCGTCTGTAAACAGACCACATTTGGTCAGAGTGAGGATCAGGTTTAGGGAGGGTGGTGGATCCCCGGGTGTCCGAGGATCATGTGATGGAACAGTGCATAGGAAACTATGCTCTATGTGTAACCCGTATCCCAGGATGGGATCTTTGCCTCCCGTGTCCATGCTGATTATCAAGTAGCCATTACTACTCATTCCACTTTGCTGACCCTGCACTGTACATAATCATACATCCCTGGGCCATTCACGTGCATTTAGAATGTCCACCTCCACCACCCTCTCACTCAGTGTGTTCCAGGTTGCAACCACCCTGGTGAAACAAAAAATTCTCCTTCCCCTTACCCTGAACCTATGCTTTCTAGTTACAGTCTCTTCGGCTGTGGACTTTACATGCCCTTTCTATTCCCCTCATAATTCCTATGTTTTATATCTCCTCCCCCTCAGCCTCCAACCCTCTCTTTCTTCATCAGTTCTATGCCAGGCAACATCCAGGGGAGTCACTGCTGCAATCACTCCATGGTGCAATCCCGTCCTTCCTGTATATGTGGAGACCAGAGGTGTACATGATATTCCAAATGTGGCCTGAATAATGTGGTATTAGTTGTACCATAACCTCCCTGCTCCTTTACTCTTAAGCACCCGAGTCTCCTTTCTTAAACCTGTGCTGCCACCTCCAGGCAGCTTTGGAAATATACCAAGGTCCTCTGTTCCTCATTACTCCCCCTGTATGTCTTACCCTTGTTAGTCTGCCCAAAGTGCATCACACACTTGTGGGATTAAACTTGCTTTGGATCCTGTGGGCTGTTACCTTGCTGACCAGCAGCATCCCTCGTGGAACCTTGTCAAAGGCCTTGCTGAAGTCTGTCTACACGCCATCAATCACATTTGCAGAGATGGAATGGTTGACGTTTCTGATCGAGGCCCTACTTCAGACCCGTAACATCACCCATTCCTCCTCTCCAGAGATGCTGCCTGTCCCGCTGAGTTACTCCAGCATTTTGTGTGTATCCTCGGTTTAAACCAGCATCTGCAGTTCCTGCCTATACATCAATCACACTGTCTATATCAACACCTTTTCTTATTTCTTCAAAAAACTCAATCAAACTTAACCATGTTCATAGGAATAGTTTTAGCGACTACCCTTCCATTGATATTATAGATTCACTGACCAATAATTTCCACACTTATTCCTGCTGTCCCTTTGAATAAAGGTTTAATATTCATTGTCCTGCAGTCGTTTGTCTCATGTCTCACCTGTGGCCGGTGAAAGATTTGAAATTATTTGTCGAAATCCAGCAATTTCCTCCCTTGCCTTCCACAAATAGGATATGCCTCATCAGGCCCTGGGGATTTATCCACCTCTCAGCCTGCTAAGCCATCACGTCCACCTTTCTAATGATGAAATTATGATGAACTTCTACAGGTGTACAGTAGATAGACTATATTGACTGGTTGCAACACGGCCTTGTTCGGCAACTTGAATGCCCAGGAGCGAAGGATACTGTGAAAAGTTGTGCACGCTGCCCAGTCCATGACGGGTTCTGACCTCCCAATCATCAAAGGGATTTACATAAGAACTACCTCGAAAATGTAGCCAGCATCATCAGAGACCGACACCACCCTGGTCACACATTCATTTCACCCCTGCCATTGGGAAGAGGGTACAGGAGCCTGAAAACAGTAACATCCAGGTTCAGGAACAGCTTCTTCCCTACAACCATAACTTAGACTTAGACGTAGTTCCTCCCACTCTGTTGAGTGCATTGGGCAGCAAGCTTTCGCCATTCTGTTCAGTTATGTATGACTTCTTCCACCCTCGATAGGTTTGCGTCCCGGGCTTCCAAATCCTTCTGGAATGTTCACCTCCATGTGAATTTTGGTTGGCATCTTTTCATTCTTGTCAGGTTGCCATGTTATTGCTATCTTAGGCGCACGTTCTGGTGACATTCTGAGTACATGTCCTGCAATAACAGCCATTAGGCTATTAAACACTACACCCTCCAAATAAGCTCTGAACTACATAGACTATTATTGTTATTATGACACTATTATTGTTTGTTGGTTTATATGTACGTTTGTGTGTGCATGTGTGTATATAGATATATATATAGATTATCTGTGTATAAGTGAGTATGTGTATATGTACACACATTCTGCTGTGCTGCTGCAAGTAAGAATTTCATGGTTCTATCTGGGACATATGACAATAAAACACTCTTGACTCTTGAATAACCCAAATTCACCATCCTGAATTCTCCACCGATAACGTCTTTGTCCTTAATGAAAGCAGATTTTTGGCACCACCGTGGCGTAGCGGTAGAGTTACGGCCTTATAGCACCAGAGACCCAGACCCAGACCCAGAATGATCCCAGAACATGGTCGCCATGGACTAAGTGAGCTGAAGAGCCTGTTTCTGCACTGTATCTCTAATGTATAAATTTAAGATTTCATCCACACTCTGGTTCCATGCATAGATTGCTCCCTTGGTCCTTCATGGGCCAAACTATTTCACCTGGATACTCTCTCACTCACTCACATTTATAAAATGCAATGGAATTTTTCTTAACCTTCTTTGCTAGTGATATCTATATAATTAAAAGTCTGATCTTGACCACTTCCTGTTTGCACTGCATATTGATTTTAGATAAAACACTACCACTTACGGCTGTGATTTTTGGCCGTCTTACTCAGAGTCCCCCTCCACTGCGCAGGACAAGAGGATTTTTCCCATCGATGAAAAAAATACGTATTAATGTTTTAAAAATGTTGAGATTCTCGCCTGTCAGTCACGGCATGGAGGCCACGTCCCTTCCGGTGGGAGGGGGAGGGACTATAAAACCCAGAAGTGTGGACGTGCCTCAGTCTCTGCAAGTAGGGGGAGCGAGAGGTCACAACTTTTATTCTGAGCTGGGAATAACACTGAACAGGTCTACTAAACTGTGAGTGTCGTTTTACTGACCTGTGAGTGCCCTTAATGTCGTTTGAAAATGAAGTTTGAAAATGAAAATGTGGTTGGTTGAATTGAAAAGAAACGGTGATTGGTTTGAATTGAAAATAAATGTGGTTGGTTTGAAATGAAAAGCTCTGTCTCTGCAAGATGGGGAGGGAAAGGCTCTCAGTCTGAGCTGGAAATCTACAGAATGAGAATACTGACTTGTGAGTGCCTTTTATGTGTTTTAAACTGTGCCTTTTGCAACTGTGTGCCTATTTCAACTCTATGCCTTTTGCAACTGTAAAAAAAGATGAAAATGTTTAAAATTGATTGTCCACCCTCTCCTCCTTCTCTCACACAGTCTCTCGCCTGCTTTCGGCAGAGTTTTGTGGAAGTTTCTGAGCTGCCAGCCTGCCAGGCCTGAGTTACTGAGCTGCCAGGCCTGAGTGACTGAGCTGCCAGCCCATGAATCCATTCGGCCCACAGTCCATACTAGCCCTCTGGAAACCAGTCCCTTCGGCCCACAACAGCCATGCCAGCGCTCCAGAAAGCCCCCACCCCCCCAACTGGCCAGCAATCTTGGAATTTGTGGAGAGGTGGAATATTGTGTTGGTGGACCAGCCTTCCCGTGTGAACATGGGACCCAATGGGTCCCACTTAGTGTAGTTATCTATATAATTAAAAGTATAATCTTCACCACTTCCTGTTTGCGCTGTATATTGATTTTAGAAATGGCCTTTTCGCGGGTCCAGGCAGCTGGTAGTCAATGGCCACACCGGGGTCGGCTACCTGCCCCTTTTCCGGGCATTGGTCCGTGCCCATGTGTCCCTGGAGAGGGAACACGCAGTGTCCACGGGGACTTTAGAGGCCTTCGCCGCGGGAGGCTGAGTTTATTGTTGATGATGATGACGTTATTGTAAAATTGATGACTGTTGCTTTGTAAACTGCCACAAAGGCAGTTTTGATCGTGTTGTCCCCTCTCTCTCTTTCTCAAACTCCTCACCCCTCCCCTATATCTGACCCCCTTCTCTCTCTACCTGTCCTCAGGAGATTGCCCATGCCATTGTGGGAAGAGAAGAAGATTGAACATGGTCTGGCTACCTGCTGAGTCCACAGACGGCTGGGGAACGAGAACCGCAAGACTGACCACACAGAGAGGTGAGCCAACTGGGACACAGAGTGAAGCCAACATCAGCATTGTAAGAGGAGATCAGAAAACAGAACTAAGGAAAAAAATGATTAAACTCCTTCCAAAACGTGGCAGAGTAACCAGAGAGAGAGAGACACACACAAACAAATGAATCATCCCAGGAACATTAACCCTCACCCACCTCTCCCATCCATATACAGGCACCCCGTTTCCCATAGGCAGGGCACAGTGGTCATTTGGGGTGGAAGATTGCAACCTTCACAACCGACGAATGCAATCAACCTGACGTGCACAATCAAGTAAGATCAAATAGAACAATTGTCCTACAACTTTAGGCTGTGCACGCCATACGCAAGAAGAAGTGGTAATTTCAGTGTGAGTCCAGGTGTGTGGGAACCTTCCATTCTGAAGAAGAGTCGTGAAGAAAAACATCACCTATCCACGTTCTCCGAAAATGCTACCTGAGTCACTAATTTCCTCCAGCACCTTGTCTCTTTTCTTGTAAAGCAGCACCTGCATTTGCCAGTGTCAATGCTCCTTCAGTCGCGATGTCCGTTTGTGTGAGGCCTGGTGTGAGGAACATTCTTTTATTAGCGATCCGCCACCTCCAGTTTAAATTCCATTTGGAATAATCCTGGAGGAGCAGGAAACCAAGAATCAGGATGTCAGTGTGTGTGTGAGAGGGAACTCTGTTTCCAATCATGTTACTGTCCGTGTGAATTCAATATAACTTTTGTACATGTGGCATTCGTCTGTTCAAAACATTATGATCAAGATAATTATTTCAAGAATTTCAGTCGGGTAACAGATAGCGCAGGGAGTGTGTGCCAAGGCCGACTCAACTTTGGAGACAGCATCTGGCACACAGATCTGCAAGCGGAGGTACATATTGAATTAATTATTCCCACTGTCGTTCAGCGACTAATGTGTACTTCACAGAACTGGCTCTGCAACGTCCTTACAATGTGAGCGGGGTAATCCCCTCTGACTGGGAACTAATGTCTGAGTGTGGGTGGAGAGAGGGGGTGAGAACGTTAATCCCCTCTGGCAGGGAACATGCTTACCTTGCGAGTGGCGAATGAGAGGTTAATCTCCTCTGAGTGAGAGGGTTAAACCCCTGTGAAAGGGGGTGAGGAGATGGGTTGAGAGGGTTAATCTCACTGATGTGGAACGGTCGGCCTGCAGTGTGGAGAGGGAGAGAGTTTAACTGATGGGTAACGGGAGCCGGGGATGTGGATGGAGGTGAGAGGGTTAATCTCCTCTGACAGGGAGCGGGCTGCTTGATGTCCTTAATTTTCAGCTGGTTAATCCTCTCTGGCAGGGAACGTGCTGCCCGGTGTCTTTACATAGTGAATGGTGATTGAGAGGATGAATCCCCTGTGAAGAGGCAGTAATCTGCCTGGGATGTGTGTGGGGAGAAGGGGGTTCGCCCTCTTCAACGGGGAATGGGTTGCTGGGTGTGGATGGGGAGAGAATTTACATTGAGAGGGAGCGGGTGGCCCCGGGTGTAGGTGGGGAGAGGGTTAATTCACTCGTATGGGGAACGGTCTGCCCGGGATGTGGATGGGGAGAGGGTTAACACTGAGAGGGACAGGCTGCCAACTTTGAGAGTTTCTGGCTGCACTCCTCGCTCCCGCCTACCTCGTGGATGGGACGTGTCATCTGGAACTTGATCTTGGGCTCGGGACGTCTTGTAAGCAGCCTCCGATTACGGACCAGGGTTCCAGCACCGTGCCAGGCCCCGCCACGCCACGCCGCACAGCCCTACCCTGCCCTCTTCACCCTCGACACCCCTGCCCACCCCTGCAGTGGGGAGGCGAGGGTTTTGGGGATGATGTTGGGACGGTCGCTGGGACTGTGGTGCTTGCTGGTGTTGGGGGCAAGGAGGCAGCTGGGGGCACGAGGGCAGCAGGGGATGGTGGTGGGCACGTCCCGGCTGCGGCGGGTGGAGCTGCTGGTGGTGGTGGACGTGGGTCTGGCGCACGCCCTGGGTGGGGAGGTGCGCCCCTACGTGCTGGCGCTGCTGGGAGCGGCGGATCGGCTGTACCGGCACCCGTCGCTGGGCAGCGCAGTGAGGCTGGTGGTCAGCCGGCTGGAGGTGGTGTGGGACCAGGCCATGGGTCCGCGGGTCGATCCCGACGCCAGGCGAACTCTGCACGCCTTCTGCCGCTGGCAGCGGGAACGGCGGGAAATGGGAGACTGGGGAGAGGCACCGTACGATGCTGCCCTGCTGCTGACACGAGAGGTAGGGCACACCCACCAGGGCACACTCACTGGGGCACACTCACTGGGGCACACTCACTGGGGCACACTCACTGGGGCACTCTCACTGGGCACACTAACTGGGGCACACTCACTGGGACACACTCACCATGGCACACTCACTGGGGCACACTCACCATGGCACACTCACTGGGGCACACTCACTGGGGCACACTCACTGGGGCACACATCTTGGGTAACTCGCTAACTCGGGCTGACTGGGACACATTTGCTGTCCCTGCACATCAATGCTTACACTGTGTCAGACTGGCTGCATACACCTGCCGGATCACACTGCCAACACTCACAAAATCACACCTGCAGGGGCACACTCAGTCACATCTGCCAGCGTACACTCGCCACTCTCAATCCTCTGTACTTAGCTTCGCACTCACCTTGTCATAATCTGTGGTCACACTCACCACAGTCACATCACTGGGGCACACTCACTGGACCCACACCCACATTGCTTACAGCTGCCAGGATCACTCATGCTCACCACTCTTGCTGTGCTCACACTTACCTGGATCAGACAGACAGGACTCACAATCAATGGTGTGACACCGTGCTCACATTCACAGGATTCACTGTCACAGCAAGGCCGCCCAGCTCAGAGTCACTTGTCAGAGTCACACTCACATGGGGTCGAACACACACTCTCTCAGTCTCTCCCTCCTTCTCTCTCTCGATCCCCCTTCTCCCAATCTCTCCCTTCCTCTGTTCTCTCTTACACACTCTCTCTCTCTCCCAACACTTTCTCCCACTCTTTCTCTCTCCTTTCCCTCTTTAATCTCTCAATTCTCTCTCTTTGCCTCTCTCTCGCTTCCCCCCCTCCCTCTCACTCTCCCTCACTCTCACCCTATATCTCTCACCTCCCCTCCTTCCCTCTCCCTTCACCACTCCCTTCCTCTCCCTCCACCCCTCCTTCCCTCTCCCTCCACCCCTCCCTCCCTTTCTCCACCCTTCTCTCCCCCTCTCGCCACCCCTCCCTCCCTCTCTCGTCTCTTATTTTTGGCAGCCCTTGTTTATTGGGTTCTGCCACATTCCTTTGCAAAGGACCTTAAAGCAGCAATAAAAAATCAAGGAGGCTCTGGAACTGCTGACAAACACAATGTGGTCAGACAGAACCAAAGCTTTCTGAGTTGCCTCTCACAAATCCGCTCAAGACCACAATACTGCTTCAGTGACCACACACACAAACACTGTGACAACAACTCATAAAAATAGGTACAAATGTTCCAACATAATCTGTCTACACTGCACCATGGTCCAGGACATTCGCCTTCAGAGCGCCTTCCCCATCGCTCATGAATTTGGTAATCACTCATGCATGTTTTACAATCCTTTTTTAGCCTTTACAAGGGAGTTTCTTGCAGTCATAATTATTTTATCATGGTATTACATTCATCTCTGTACACTGATCGATGTCACAGAGTCCCTCGCTCTCAGGGGGGATATCTGTACACTGACTCTGTACACTGACTGTCTATACACGCTCTCCGTACACTGCCCCTGGACACTGACTGCGGTAGAGTTGCTGCCTTACAGCGCTTTCAGCACCAAAGACCCGAGTTCGATCCTGACTGCGGGTGCTGTCTGTTTGGAGTTTGTACGTTCTCCCCGTGGCCGCGTGGGTTTTCTCCGAGATCTTCGCTTTCCTCCCACACTCCAAAGACGTACAGGTTTGTAGGTTAATTGGCTTGGTATAAATGTAAAAATTGTCCCTAGTGTGTGTAGGGTAGTAATAATGTGCAGGGATCGCTGGTCGGCGGCGGACTCGGTGGGCCGAAGGGCCTGTTTCCGCGCCATATCTCTATCTCTAAACTCTCTCCTTACACTCTCTGTACACTCTCTTTCCACACTCTACACAGTCTCTGTACACCCTCTACATAATCTCTATTCACTCTCTGTACACTGTCTCTGTATACTGACTGTCAGGGCCGGATTTACGTATAAGCTAGACAAGTTTAAGTTTAGGGCCTCGAGATCTAGGGGGGCCTACTCACCTCGCTGCCTCACTGACCATCCGCCCACCGGGACCTCTTACTCTTTGCCCGATGACCCTGGCCACTCCACCGCCCTCCAGCAGCCCGCAGCAGTCGCCTTACCTGCAGCCTGGACTCAGCACCGGGCCTGAAGTTTCCACGCTGCAGACTCCCACTCCCCTGGGTTTGACTGCGCTGGGTCTTAGTGCTAGGCCCCCCCAACCCCCCCCCCCCCCCCCCCCCAACCGGCTGTTCCACTGGGTCTTCCCCATTCCCCTCAAACCATGTGACCCCAGCTCTTCCCCACCCACACTACAGTCCTCATACCCCCCTCCCCCCTGACCACCCACCACCCCTCCACCAGACATCGCCTCGGCCTCAGTCCACTTACCTGCCTTCCTCCGGCCCCAACCCCCATCCCTGCCACAGGCCCAACACTCCAGCTTCAAACGGCGATCCAGGTAAGGCAGGTGAATCCAATATGTATTTTGAAACCAACTGTTTAATGACACCATACAGTAGGATCTAAAAGTGTCACACTGTCACTGTCGGGTAGTCATGGTCTTGTAGTTGTGGGGGTGGGGGATTGGGAGGGGGGGGGGGGCTCACAAGTGAAATAGCTTAGGGCCTCTCTTCATCTAAATCCGGCCCTGCTGACTGTACACGCTCTCTGTACACTCTCTCTGCACACTCTATAAAATCTCTGTATACTCTGCACATGGTCTCTGTGTATCTCTACACTGGCTGTACTATCTCTCTAAGTACACTGACTCTCTGTACATTGTCCCTGTACACTCTCTCTGTAAACTGACCATACACTGTCTATGCACTCTCTTTCTCTGCACACTCTCATTGTACACAGTCTGTACAATCTCTAACAGCATTAACACCTCGGTGCCATTGACCCGTCAGAACCTCTGTCAGGAAAACTTCTGCGAGTCGCTGGGGCTTGGCCACATTGGGACGGTGTGTGAGGTGGACGGTGGTCAGAACTGTGCCGTGGTCCAGGACATCGGCCTTCAGAGTGCCTTCACCGTCGCTCATGAAATTGGTAATCACCTGCCTGATTTTAAGTTCTTTTTTTGCCTTTACAGGGGAGTTTTTTGCATAGTCACAATATGTTTGCACAATTATCATGGTATTACATTTATCAATACTGCTGTTTGTGCAGTTTGTAAACAACAGGCATCAAATTACAATATATTTAACTCCACGATACATTCGAGACCCTGCGGTGATCAAATTTCATGGAGTCCCCGTGAACACCGTGTGTTCCCTCTCCAGGGACACGCGGGCACAGAAGTAAGCCCGGAAGAAGGGCAGGCAGTCGACTTGGGTAGAGACCTCACTGCCCATCACCAGGACCCAACAATGGCCACCTTGGCCAGGCCCAGGAGCAAACCGACAGGGAGACACCACCCCCCAAACCATCACTGACCCACCCCCTCCGTATTGGGTAACCAAAGGGTAGGAGCGTGGGGCTGAAATACAGCCAAATCAGAGGAGCAGCCTCGTGTAATACTCCCACCGGGACTGCAACCTCTCACACTCCACGTACACACAGTGACAGGCGGCTGGCGTGTCCGTGATCCGATGTACAGATCTATTACATTGCACGGCTGTGTACAACACCCCGGGTCCCCGATATAAAGGGAGAGGACTCCCACACACACAGAGAGACCTCCACTGGGGACCCTCCCCGCGGTCGGACAGTGGAACAGCCCACCAAGGCGTGTCCGGACGGGAGACGAGGGTGAGGAAGTGTAGAGTGTGCAGGAGCAGCCCGTACAGCAAGCGTTTCCCTGCATCACGGCGCGTTGGCTATCTCGGAGAGACGGCTCATGTGTGGGACCGCCTCCCGGGAAAGATCCCGGGCCTTGGGTCTAGTGAACAATTCCAGTGGAGCCGGGTTAAGCCCGGTCCGAATCACTCCACGCTCACGAGCATCTCTGACACCCATCGTGACAGGGCCACTCTCATAGCTCCAGCACCCCCCTCCCTCTGAGGAGGAGCACGTTGGCGGTAAGTGATCAAATTTGGGGATCTTTAATTGCTCACAGTAAATACTTGGCCAACCTAGTTTTTACAAGGCTCACAACTGACCAGATATGGGACATCCTTGGCGCATTCTCCTTCCATAGAGAAGAGGCCCCAGCAAGGATCCGTTGACGTTTACGAGATTCTCTGCAGCAGCTTACAAAAGCCGGACTTGGGCTACGAAATGCGGCCTTAGTCCAAACACTTGCAGAGTCCTGAAAGTTTAGTCATGATCCATCCTGTCTAACACTTTCTCCTGATCAAGGGCTACGTTTCAGTTAGTCTGAACGAACAACTTGTAGGAAAGGTGGGTCGTGGAGCAGTTGGATGTTGTCCTGGGTGGACCAGCCAGGATGGTGTAGGACTGGTCAGGGTGGATCACTTGGACCAGCACGGAGCCTGACAATTTGCCATTGGCCAGGCATAAGGAAGAATGTGTACTTCGTGCTGAGGCGAGACACTGGGCACTACTCATTAAAAAACACAGATAACAAAAAACTTCTGGGATGTCCTTGGGGGCAACTACATAAAGGTCCTGAGGGAGAGCATGTTCAGCGGGGAGATGCCCCTCTGCCCCTCTCATGGGGTAGTTGTCGTCCTGCTGCCCACAAGCCCTGTTGGCCCCACCATCCAAGGGGACGTGCCCCTCCTGAGTGGTGCTGGGCATCAGTCAGCTCCCCCAATGTCAGGAGAGCATTGAGATGTGGGAAACATCTGGGCCGACGGTTGGCAGGCCCTTCCCTATGACCCCTCACGTCCTCGTTGGATGGATCCGACGAGAACAGCCTTGTAAAAGGACCAGGTTAAGGCACTAACCCTGTCCAGACCTGTGGCAGTGGGGCTCCACAAGCTACCAGCAGACATCACCATTTTTCCAGAGAGTAGAAGAGTGAAGCGTGGTGCAAATCATGCCGTGTCTGGACCCATGACCTCACGTATAAACCACAGGGCCTCTCAAGCTGCAAGTCCCTCAGTGCCACTTCCCTCTCTTGTACAATCGCCACTGGAGTTTGTACCCCAGGCCATACTCCAAGTCGAGCACCTCTCCCACAAGCCATCCGATTCAGATTTCCCAACTCTTGGTTGACCCTCATGCAGACTCCTGACCATATGAGCCATTCCCACAGTCCACCAAAACCTTCCAAAGTCTCATCACTTTTTAATGCTCCCTGACAACTAACCCTTCTGATTTTATTTCAGTGACTCACAGAGCGCCTATTAGTGTCTGACCTTGAAGTCTACTGGGGCAGTGTCGAGGGAGCTTCACTCTGTGTCTGATTTTGTCGCTGTTCTCTCCCTATTCGCAGGACATCTCATCGGTATGCCACACGACAACTCGGAGATTTGTGTGCAGATGGGGGAGGACTCCTGGGGTCACCAGATGATGTCTCCCATGTTGTCCAGAGTCAACATGACTGCGCCCTGGTCCCTCTGCAGCTTTCGCTTATCCCTCGGATTCTTTGCAAGTGGCAGGGGTGAGACTTCGTGCAGGTGGGGCGGTGAGGGAGCGCCGCGCTCTGGGGGGGGGGGGGGGTGAGTGAGTGCCACGCTGTGGGAGGGGCGGTGAGGGAGTGCCGCACTGTGGGGGGGGGGGTGAGGGAGTGCCGCACTGTGGGGGGGGGGGTGAGGGAGCGCCGCGATGTGGGGGGGGGGGTGAGTGAGTGCCACGCTGTGGGAGGGGCGGTGAGGGAGTGCCGCACTGTGGGGGGGGGGGGTGAGGGAGCGCCGCGCTGTGGGAGGGGCGGTGAGGGAGCGCCGCGCTGTGGGGGGGGGGGGTGAGGGAGTGCCGCACTGTGGGGGGGGGGGGTGAGGGAGTGCCGCACTGTGGGGGGGGGGGTGAGGGAGTGCCGCACTGTGGGGGGGGGGGGGGGGTGAGGGAGTGCCGCACTGTGGGGGGGGGGGGGGAATGAGTGCCACGCTGTGGGAGGGGCGGTGAGGGAGCGCCGCGCTGTGGGAGGGGCGGTGAGGGAGCGCCGCGCTGTGGGAGGGGCGGTGAAGGTGCCATACACCGGTGAAGGGGCGGTGAGGTTCATATTAGACTCGATGCTCAAATGCAAGGATGGCAGGATTAGGGAGCTCTGGTTTGTGAAGAATATTCAGGCCCTGGTCACTAAAAAGGAGGCATTAGTCATGCCTTGGCAGCTGAAGTCAAGCGAGAAGTCGAAGGTATGTTGGAGTACACTAGATGCAAATGAGGAGGAAAAACAAGGTCGTAAAATAGATTAGATTAGTTTATTGTCCTTTACATGAGTGAGCAATGAAATTCCTTGTTCACATGAAGCTAACAGAGTAAACAGTACACAGCAGACGATACTCACAGCCTTCTTTATGCAATGTATCATGAAGGTAGACTGGATAGAAGCAAGGGCCATGTTCACCACTCTCTACAACTTCAAGGTCAAGGTCGGTATGGACCTGATCGTAGTGTTGAAGTCAATAGTGTAGTCAATAGCATCCTGACATAGGGGTTCTTCCTGACAATGTGATCCAGGGCATAATGTAATGGCAGATGTACGGCATCCTACAAAGACCTATGTTTCTTGTCTCTGTAAATCTATTTTTCCTGTTGCAGATAAGTTAAAGAAGAATCTAGAGAGATTCTACAAGCATATTGAAAGCAAAAGAGTGATTCAGGGGAGAATAAGGATTGTTAAAAATCAGAGGCCGGTTAAGAATTGCAGTGTTGTAGATGTAGCCCAGTCCATCACACAGACCAGACTCTTCACCACTGATTCCATCTACACTTCACGCTGCCCTGGAAAAGCAGCCAACAGAATCAAAGACTTGCCCCACCTTGACATTTCCTTCTTCTCCTTCATCCCGTTGGGCAGAAGATATAGAAGCTTCAAACGTGGACCATCAGACTCAGGAACAATTTGTTCTCTCTGTTATCAGGCTTCTGAGCCATCCTTCCATAAGCTAGGGTACTGTCTGATTCACCTCTACTCCATTACGGACATCTGTCGAACTGATGTGCTACAATGCTACACTCTACACCTTCCACCATTCCACCATCGCTCTATATATTGTACTTGATCTCGAATTGATTGTGTTTAATGATGGTATTATCTGATCTGATGGGATAGCAGGCAAAACAAAGTGTTTCACCTGTATCTCGGTACACTTAATCCTAAACCTAAACCTATGTGTGGAGCCACAGGAGATGTGCAAGGTGATAAATTACTATTGGTTGTTGGTATTTAATGTGGAGAAAGACATGGATGCTGGGGAAATCGGGAAAGGTAATAGTGAAGTCTTGAAGAGAGTCCACATTGCAGAGGAGGAGGTGCTGGAGATCTTAAATACATTAAGGTAGTTACAATAACAGAGGGAGGTGCCCCCTACTTGGGACCTGAGCAGATGTATTCTAGGAAGAAGGGTCTCGACCCAAAACGTCGCCTATTCCCTTCGCTCCATAGATGCTGCCTCACCCGCTGAGTTTCTCCAGCAATTTTGTCTACCTTCGATTTTCCAGCATCTGCAGTTCCTTCTTAAACAGATGTATTAGAGGAAGTCATTTTGGAAGCTAGGGAGAAAATTGCATGGCCCCTGGCGGAGATATCTGAGTCAACGATAACCATGGGCGAGGTACCAGAAGACTTGAGGCTGGCTAATGTGCCTCTTTTCCAGAATGGCTGAATGAAAGAGCCTGGGATCTACAGGCCAACAAGCCTAACCCTGCGGAACTGCACTGGTCACAAATCTCCAGCCGCGACAACTCCCTTCCACTGCCACCCACCGTCCTCCATGGCTAAGCCAGTTCTGAAGCCAAACTACCACATCACTGTGAGTCCCATGCATCTTAAACTTCTGGATCGACCTACCACGAAGGACTTTATCAAGTGCCTTGCTAATATCCACAGCATCCACTGCCCTACCTTCATCAATCTCCTCTGTAATTTCATCAAAATCTCAATCAAGCCATGACCTGCCACAGACAAAGCCAGACTATTTATCCCAATGACAGGCAAAAATAGGGTAGACAGTCAGAACCTTTTTTTCCAGGATAGAAAAGTCAAATAGCTTTAAGGCATGAGTGAAATAAAATTTAAAGGAGATGTGTGGGACAGGTTTTTTGCACAGTGGGTGGTGAGTGCCTGGAACCTGCTGCTTAGGGCGGTGGTTGAGGCAGATATGATAGTGGCATTTATGAGACTGTTGGCTAGACATATGGATATGCAGGGAATGGATTGATGTGGATTGTGTGCAGACATGTAAGATTTGATCTTGGTATCATGTTTGATACCAACATTGTGGATGGAAGGGCCTGCTCCTGTGGTGCTCTATGTTCTATGCAATAGGTTGAGCGAAAAGAAAGATACAGTGTGCACAATATAAAGTCCAAAATCTGCAATTAGAGAGGCTGGAGAATGGGTACTTTACCCTAGCTTGTGGAAGGACTGTTCAGAAGATAGATAACAGAGAGGAAGAAGCTGTCTGTGGTGTGCGTTCTGTCAAGCTTCTGTATCTCCTGCCCGTTGGGAGTGGGGAAGGTCTTTGATTAAGAAGGAACTGCAGATGCTGGAAAATCGAAGGTACACAAAAATGCTGGCGAAACTCAGCGGGTGCAGCAGCATCTATGGAGCGAAGGAAATAGGCAACGTTTCGGGCCGAAACCCTTGGGTTTCGGCCTAAAACGTTGCCTATTTCCTTCGCTCCATAGATGCTGCTGCACCCGCTGAGTTTCGCCAGCATTTTTGTGTACCTAAGGTCTTTGATTATGTTGGCTGCTTTCCCAAGACAGCATGAAGTGAAGAATGAGTCAATGGTGGGGAGTCTGGTCTTTGCTATTGACTGAGCGGGTGGCACAGTGGCGCAGTGAGGCCCAGGTATGATCCTACCTGTGGGTGCTGTCTGTTCAGAGTTTGGATATTCTCCCCGCATGTGATTTCTCCGGGCACTCCGGTTTCTTCCCACATTCCAAAGACGTACAATTTTGTAGGTTAATTTGGCTGTAGAAAAAAATGTGAATTGTCCCTGGTGTGTTTAGGATAGTGCTAGTCTACGGGGATTGCTGATTGGCATGGTCCCGGTTGACCAATGGGCCTGTTTCTGTGCTGTATCTATAAACTAAACTAAACTATATCTACAACTCTGCAATTTCTTGCGGTGTTGGGCAGAAACCAACTTGCAATGGTTCCCAAACCAAGTTGCAATGCAACCCGACAGTGCGCTATCTATGTGTAAGTAGGAACTGTAGATTCTGGTTTAAACCGAAGGTAGGCACAAAAACTTGGAGTAACTCAGCAGGACGGGCAGCATCTCTGGAGAGAAGGGATGGGTGACGTTTTGGGTTGAGATGTGTGTGCAGAAGTTTGTAAAAATCATGCCACATTTCCTCAGTGTCCTGTGTAGGTAGAGACTGACCAAAATCCAGCATTCCACACTTGCCAATTGGACAGGAAATTAGCTGATGGAAGATGTCAGAGAGTGGTAGTGGTGAGTTGGCATTTAGATTGGTGATCGACCTCCAGTGGAGTTCCACAGACATCGGTGCTGGTTTCCTGTTGTCTGTCATTTACATTAACAATGTGGATGGCAATATTGTTAACATGGGTTGTAAGTTTGAGGATGACACCAAAACTGGTGGTGTGGTGGATTGTGCGGAAGGCTGTGTAAGATCACAACAGGATTTAGATGAACTAGGGATGTGGCCAAGGAATGGCAGGTGGAATTGAACTCAGAGAAGTCATTCTCCATGTTGGTAAGTTAAACAAGGGCGAGTCACACTGTAAATGGCAAGGTCTATGAGACTGTTGAAGAGACAGATATCTCAGGGTACGGATACTTATTTCCTGAAAGAGAGGGCACTGGATACACGGGGTGGAGAAGGGGTTTGACATGCTTGCCTTTAACGGTCAGGGAACAGACAGCAGTTATGTTACAGCTGTACAAGGTGTTGGCGAGCCCACACTTATGGTCATATTGTTATGGGAAGGATGTCATTAAGCTGGAACAGTGCAGGAAAGATCCACGAGGATGTGATCCTCTCATGATGGGTATGTTAGAAGGAAAGGCTGGACAGGCTGAGTGTTTTGTCTGGCGTGAAGGAGATGGAGGGGTGACCTTATGGAGGCATATAGAATCATGAGGTGTAGGGATAATGTTCGTGTTCACTCCTGAGATGAAGCAATAGAAAACAACGGAGAGGAGTGAAATGGAAATTTCTCTTCCCTGCCCTCCTCCTCCTCTCACCATTTTCCCCAACACTCTCTCCCACCTCCCGCTCACCTATCGGACCCCCAGCTCATGGTTTCCCCTCTCCCCCGCACAGGTGACTGCCTCTTGAACGAACCGTCCGTCTCTTTGGCTGAATCCGTCCCTCTTGCCGGCACGACCTATGACCGGGATATCCAGTGCCGGTTCTCCTATGGCCCGGGGTTCCGGGCGCGACCGGGCCTGGACCCGTGCCCGGTGCTGTGGTGCTTGGCTCGGCACCAGGGTGAGTGGCAGCACGTCAGCAAGCAGCTGCCCGCCGCCGACGGGACCCCGTGCGGGGGAACAGCCGTCTGCCTCCGCGGCAAGTGTACCGCCAACTGGAAACAACTGGTACGTACCCAGCCAAGGGCAGCGCAGAGGGAGCCTCAATCACCCTGTGTCTGACCCCTGGTGACTGTTGCTTTTTTTTCCAGACTCCGGTAAACGGGAGCTGGAGTTCCTGGGGTCCGTGGAGATCCTGCTCTCGTTCATGTGGCGGTGGGGTCCAGTACTCTCGGCGCCGCTGTAACAATCCCACTCCCACCAACTTCGGCCACTTCTGCCTGGGGACGTGGGAGAGGTTCCAATCGTGCAACCTGGAGTCGTGCCCGGACGACAACGGTAAGTTCACATGGTCACAAGCAGCAGCCAGCCCACTTAGCTTGTCCCACCCCGCCACTGCCCGTCTCTCACTGCCCGTTTCTCCTCTGATCCTCAGATACTAAACGTTCCCATTACTCTGCTGCAACTTCCTCATACTAGCCTTTTTTCCAGATCTGCATTAAACCATGGTCATCGAGTCATAGAACGTGCCCTTCAGCCCACTGAGCCCAAGCGCACACCAATCACCGATGTACACCTATGCCACATGAATCGTATTTTTATTCTCCCAATGGACCCACATCCCCCCCCCCTCCTCCCCCCCCCCTCCCCCCAGGTTCCCCTCCTCACCCCCGTCCCCCTCATCCACATATTAGGGCATTTCACAGCAGCCAATTACCCCATCGACCCACACATTTTTGGGATGTGGGAGGAAACTGGAGCACCCAAGGGAATCCCACGTGGTCACTGGCAGGAGGTGCAAACTCCACCAGCCGAGGTCAGGATTGATGCTGGGGCACTGAGCTTTGTGATCTGCCTGAGAGTCTGAAAGATGGCCTTAAACTGCAACCGCCCATCCACTTCCCACTTCCCGGAGAAAATGCGTGGTAATGCGTGCATCCGCTTCACTTGCTTTGTTGCACCTCACTGTCTGACCACTCCATTGAACTATGTGGATCAAATTGCATCTGCCCGTCCTGGACCCAGTCCTCTGCCCCCTCCATGTACTCTGGTGGTCCCTACACTCTGAGGCTGGGATGTATCTGACGGGAAGTCCGTGGTGTGCCGACAGGAGGGAGTTTCCGGCAGGAGCAGTGCGAGGCGAGGAACGGCTCATCTCCGGACGGGACGCTGCAGGAGTGGGAACCGTACTACCATGGCATCCGCTGGCCAGACCTCTGCAAACTCAACTGCCTGCTGAAGGGCACCGACCTGGTCACAGTCTTCTCCGTCAAGGTTGGTCCGTCTCCCTTCCCTACCCAACTCACCTCGCCCCCACACTGCCTGTCTGCTCCTCCACCCCCTGTTCCCCGCAAGGCTGGCCGCTCACAGGAGGGATTCACCCCAAAGCCCACCTGCCCTTGAATAGGTCAACACAGGCTCAATGCATACTGTTGGGTTACATCACAGCTTGGTTTGGGAACAGCTTCGCCCAAGACCGCAAGATATAGCACAAGAGTTGTGGATGTAGCCTCGTCCATCACACAGAACTGAGTTTCCACAATTGGTTCCGTCTACACTTTACACTGCTTTCGGAAAGCAGCCAACATAATGAAAGGCATCCTACTCCAGTCATTCCTCTCCCTGTGGTAGGTACAGACCCACGAACACCTTCTTCCCCTCTGTTATCAGGATTCGCAACTGTCCTTCCCTAAGCTAGTGTCCTCTCTGATTCACCTCTACCCCATCGAAGACATTGGACTTTGTGTATGGAGCTAATGCACGCCAATGCTGGGAACTAGTGTACATCCTTCATTCTGTATCTTCACATTTGCTCCACTCATTATACCTTGGCTTAATTATATTTATCTATAGTATTACATGATTTGATTGCTAGCAAAACAAAGCTTTTCATTGTACCTCGCTACACATGACAGTAATAAATCTAAACCCATGCGGACCAACACGGGGTCAACACGAGGTCAACATTGCTTCAATGTGGCATCAATGCAGGGTCAACTTAGGGTCAATCACATTGAAGCCATGGCCAAGAAAGCGCACCAATACTTCCTCTAACGTTTGAGAAAATTTGGCAGGTCTCCAATGATTCTATCATCCACCGATGTGCCGTTGAAAGCATCTTATTAGGATGGATCATAACTTGGTTTTGAAAGTAGTTCAGTCCAAGCCCATAAGACATTACAGAGAGTTGTGAATGTAGCCCAAATCAATCTCAAACAAACTCCAAACTCTTCCATCCACCCCACAATTAACTCGATTTATATTTCACGCAGGCAACATAAATAAGGACATTTTACACTTTTGCCGTCCCTTCCTCTCACCTTTAATGCAGAACGGAGGATACAAAAAGCGTGAAAGCTCGTACCACCAGATTCTGAAACAGCTTCTTCCCCGCTGTTATCACGTTACTGAATGGTCTTCCCCTAAACCAGGGCGCAGTGCCGATCTTCCAACCTCCCTCATTGCAGACCTTGCACTTTTATAAATCTGCACTTCCTCCCTAACTGTAACACTCTAACGCTGTCACACTATATTCTACACTCTGGTATTTTTCTCCTTGTGTTACCTGTTGTACATGTGCACAGTTTGATTACACTCATGTATCGTAGGCTTTGACTGGGAAGCGTGGAAACAAATCTGTTCACTGAATCCTGGTATACATGACAGTAATAAACCAAAACCAAATGCAGGGTCATGGCAAGGTCAATGTGCAATCAATGTGGGGTCAATGTGGTGTCAACATGGGGTCAATGTGGTGTCAACACAGGGCAGTGTGGCGTCAATGCTGATCCATATTGAGTCAATGACGTCGATGCATGATCAATGTAAAGTCAACACGGGCTCAATGCACCCCCCCCCCCCCCCACAGGTGAGGGACGGTACGCGCTGCTACCCGCACAGTGACGCGGTGTGCGTGAGGAGCCAGTGTGTGAGGACGGGCTGTGACGGGGTGATCGGCTCCAGGCAGCGCTACAGCAGATGCGGTGTGTGTGGGGGCTCGGACACCGACTGCGAGAGGGTGATCGACCACTTCCGCGGCAAAGCGTGAGTGAAAGCAGCCAGCCTCCCTCATCCGCCAAACCCTGACCATGACCTTCAAACTCTGCCCAACCCTGTCCCTGATCTCTGAATCCGTGCCGCCCCCCTCCCTCTGAACCCTGGCCTTGACCTCTTTTCCGTGCCCCTGATCTACCAATTGTGCCCCTTGAACAAACTGTAATCTTCAACCTCCTGAACCGACCCCCTGACTCGCACACTCTGGCCCCGACTTACAACCCTGCTTGCCAGCCGCCAAACGGTTCCTGTGTCCCCTGAAACCGCCTCTCAAACTTCCAACCCACCCCATTGACCTGCCCTTCAGCCTTAGAAACCCACCACTCAACTGCTGACCCTTGCCCATCTACCTCTGACCCATGCTTCTTAAATTACTGAATAGGTGGAAACTCCACACTTTGACCTCGACTGCCTTTGCTTCCCCAGCTCCTGCTAAACCTTGACCCCTTACTTACATACCTGTGACTCTCCTATACTTTGACCCTGCAAAATATGACTATGATCCTCACACCCCTCTCTATATCCCCACTCACTCTTGACCCTTAAACCCATGGACAGGACATTCCATGTTCTTTGACCATTCAACTGTAAACCTCCAACCCTGACATTGAACCTTGATCTGACCTCCACGATGACCGGGCTTCCCTTCCACCCGTAACAGACATGACTGTGGCCCCCGCCCCCTCCCCATTGCCCCTCTGCCCCGTCACCTCATCAGCTACCCCTTGCCCTCTGATGCTGTGCCAGTGGGTGCAGCCCCCGACCCCTCTGTTTGCCCCAAAGGGTGAACTATGGCAAGGTGGGGTAAGGGTGGGGGAGCGGGGTGGTGGGGAGGTGGGAATGCAGTGGGAGCAGCCCCTGATCTCTGTATCTGCCTCACAGTGTGAATAACATTGAGGTGGGGGTGGGGGTTGGGTGTGTGGGGGTGGATCTGGGAGGACGGTGGGTTGGCGAGGTGTAAAGGTGGGTGTGGTTGTGCAGTGCTGCAGCCCCTGACCGATCTATCTGCCCCACAGGGGTGGTAGTGGGGGGGGGGGGGGGGGGCATTGGGGATGAGAGGGTGCGGGTGGGGGAGTGAGGGTGTGAGTGTGGGAGTGTGATGGTCCAGCCCTTGACCCGCCTATCTGACCCACAGGGGCAACTACACGGTGGGGTGGGGCTGGCGGTGTGGGTGCGGGGTGGGGGTGGGTGTGTGGGGGTGGGGGTTGATGATATGGGCGTGTGGAAGTGTGATGGGGCAAGGTTGGGGGTGAGGGTGTAGATGTAAGAGTATAGCGGGTGCAGCCTCTGGCCGTCTAGCTGCCCCAGAGGGGGGACTATACGGAGGTAGGGTGGGGCTGGGGGTGAAGCAGCGCAGTAGGGATTGATGAGGTGGGGGTGTGGGAGTGTGATGGGGGCAAGGTTAAGGGTGAGGGGGCAGCGGGTGCAGCCTCTGCCCGTCTAGCTGTCCCAGAGGGGGGACTATACGGAGGTAGGGTGGGGCTGGGGTGAAGCAGCGCAGTAGGGATTGATGAGGTGGGGGTGTGGGAGTGTGATGGGGGCAAGGTTAAGGGTGAGGGGGCAGCGGGTGCAGCCTCTGCCCGTCTAGCTGTCCCAGAGGGGGGACTATACGGAGGTAGGGTGGGGCTGGGGGTGAAGCAGCGCAGTAGGGATTGATGAGGTGGGGGTGTGGGAGTGTGGTGGGGTCTAGGGTGTGGTGGGGATGTGGCGGTGGGGGTTGACGATATGGGGGTGTGGGAGTGTGGTGGGGTCTAGGCTGGGTTATGGGAGTGCAGTGGGTGCAGCCCCCTGACATATCCATCTGCCCCACAGGGTGAACTACACAGAGGTGGTGGTGATACCGCGGGGGGCGGCCAGACTGAAGGTACAGCAATTGCTCCGGAGGGGGCATTCCCGGCTCTCTGCCTACCTGGCCGTGCGGCGGGAGGACGGCAGCTACGCGGTGAATGGGGAGGGGAGGGTCACCGTCTTCCCCAGTCTGATCCAGGCGGGGGGAGTGGCGCTCCAGTACACGGGCTGGGGACCCCGCCGCGACAAGCTGGAGGCCCTGACCCACCGGCCTCTCACCCACGCCCTCAACCTGCAGGTCTACAATCCCCGAGGCCGAGGGGTGGTCCGCCTCACTTACTCCTACTACCGGCAGAGGCAGAGGGCGAACCAGACGGGGGCGCCAGGACCTGACCCTGTCGTGCCCGGCCCCAACCCTGCCCTCGTGCCCGGCATAGGCCCCACTCCTGTAGCAATACCACTCCCAACCCCAACCCCTGCACTGGACCCCACTCTGGTCTCGAACCCTGTCCCCAGTCAAGACCAAGCTGGGTTCTCCAGCCCAGACCCCACACCTATACCAACACCGGTCCCCACCCCAATCGCTACTCTAGCCCCTACTGCAGTCCCGAGTCGGTTCCCCAGCCTTAGTTCCAGCCCGGAGCACACCTCACCACTTCCTCCTGCCCCCACCCCCGGCGGGGCCCTGGCCAACGCCCTGGTTTGCTGGCGGGCAGGACCCTGGCAGCTCTGCTCAAGTTCCTGTGGGGTGGGCTGGGTGGCGAGGAGGGTGCATTGTGTGGATGGAGCAGGGAGGCCAGCCCAGGGTTGCAGCCCAGAGCAGCAGCCACTCGCCATGGCGCTGTGTGTGAGAGGGGCTTGCCAGGGGAAAGGGAGGCTTAGACCCAAGGTGAAGCTCGCTGCATACCGTCCCATCACACACTCCAGAAGCAAGGGTTAGACACAGGGGAGGCTCCCTCCGCACCGTTCCTTCACGCACTCTCAGGGCACGCGTCAGACACAGAGTGAAGCTCCCTCTATGTCCAATCTCACACTCCCTGGTCACAGATGAAGCTCCCTCTGCACTGTCCCATCCCCCACTCCCAGGCCACGGGTCAGACACGGTGATTATAGACTGATATAGCTCACAATTAGTCTGTCTGAATCTATTTATACCACCTGCTGACATTTCCATAATTTGATATTTCTAACATTCAATAAATCTGCTTGAAACACACCCTGTGTGTGGTTTTGTATTTATGTTTGTGCGTCTGTGTATCTGTCTATGTGTGCGATCGTGTGTGTGTTTGGATGTGTATGTGTGTCTTCGTCCCCGTATGTGTGTCTGTGTATGTGCGCTTCAATATAAGTGTGCCTGTGTTTACATGTGGCTGTATGTGTGTTCCTCTATGAGCCTTCCTCTGTGTGTAACATAGAAACATAGAAACATAGAAAATAGGTACAGGAGTAGGCCATTCGGCCCATCGATCCTGCACCGCCATTCAATATGATCATGGCTGACCATCCAACTCAGTATCCTGTACCTGCCTTCTCTCCATACCACCTGATCCCCTTAGCCACAAGGGCCACATCTAACTCCCTCTTAAATATAGCCAATGAACTGGCCTCAACTACCTTCTGTGGCAGAGAATTCCAGAGATTCACCACTCTCTGTGAAAAATGTTTTCCTCATCTCGGTCCTAAAAGATTTCCCCCTTATCCTTAAACTGTGACCCCTTGTTCTGGACTTCCCCAACATCGGGAACAATCTTCCTGCATCTAGCTTGTCTAATCCCTTAAGATTTTTGTAAGTTTCTATAAGATCCCCCCTCAATCTATGAAAGTCCTGACATCCCAGGAATCAGTCTGGTGAACCTTCTCTGTACTCCCTCTATGGCAAGAATGTCTTTTCTCAGATTAGGAGACCAAAACTGTACGCAATACTCCATGTGTGGTCTCACCAAGACCCTGTACAACTGCAGTAGAACCTCCCTGCTCCTATACACAAATCCTTTTGCTATGAATGCTAACATACCATTCGCTTTCTTCACTGCCTGCTGCACCTGCATGCCTACTTTCAATGACTGGTATACCATGACACCCAGGTCTCATTGCATCTCCCCTTTTCCTAATCGGCCACCATTCAGATAATAATCGTTCCAAACACTCTTCACCCCTTGTGTGAAATGAAAAATTACCCCTCGGGTTCCTATTAAACCTTTCACCCCTCACCTTAAACTGGTCTGATGGTTCTTCATTTCTCAACTCTGGATAAAAGATAGTGTATTCTCCCTATATATTCCTCTCATTATTTTGTACACCTTTATAAGATCATACCTCATCATCCTGCACTTCAAGGAATAAACATAGAAATTAGGTGCAGGAGTAGGCCATTCGACCCTTCGACCCTGCACCGCCATTCAATATGATCATGGCTGATCATCCAACTCAGTATCCTCTACCTGCCTTCTCTCCATACCCCCTGATCCCTTTAGCCACAAGGGCCACATCTAACTCCATCTTAAATATAGCCAATGAACTGGCCTCAACTACCTTCTGTGGCAGAGAATTCCACAGATTCACCACTCTCTGTGTGAAAAATATTTTTCTCATCTCGGTCCTAAAATACTTCCCCCTTATCCTTAAACTGTGACCCCTTGTTCTGGACTTCCCCAACATCGGGAACAATCTTCCCGTATCTAGCCTGTCCAACCCCTTAAGAATTTTGTAAGTTTCTATAACTGTAACCTCGTGTGTATGTTTATGTGTCTTTGTATTCATGCACGTGTGTCTGTATGTGTTTCTGATCTTTCAATCCTCCCTCTGCCTCAAGCGTGATGCAGTGTGTGTGTGTGTGGACAGTTTGCTATCAGTGCCCACACTTTCGTGGAGACCGTTATCAGTGGTGAGCGAGGAGGTGTGATCACCTGGGCACAGTTGGGTTTGCTCATTGTTGTTTGATAACGAGAGGGTGTCTGGCAGAAACCGTTGTAAACTCCATCTCAGATAGCAGTGCATCCTGGAAACTCTGGACCACAGGTCCATGGGCAGCTCACTCCTGGTATTGGCGAGGGATGGGGTGGGCCGGAGGGACAGTGTGATTTTCCTGTGTGCTCCTCAGCTGACAGCACCCACGGCTCCAGGCAGATGGGGGGGGGGGGGGGGGGGGGGCGGAGGAGCAGAAGGGAATGGTAGCAGACTGGGTGGGCTTTTGGCTAGCACAGGGGTATAGTGACAGACCAGCGACAGACTACAGGAGAGAGGAAAGGCGATGGGTGGACAGCAGGCACAAGTGACCCCTGCCCTCTGGTCCACTGCTAGGACATGCACCACCTACAACGGGCAGCCCGGGCAGTGGGTGGATAAGAGGGGCAGGAGGAGGGAGAAAATGGGCAGGGGGAGGGAGAAAATGGGCGGGGAGGGGGGGGGGGGAGAGTAAAGGGGCGAAAGAAAAGGCCAGAGGGGGGATGAGTGTGAGGGCTGGGGTGCGATTGAAGGGACAGAGGAGGGGGGGGGAGAGAGAGAATGGAGGACGGAGTTAAACAGACCAACTGCAGAACCAGACGATTTTCTTTCTGCAAAGTTTATTGTGCCCTCTCCCCGCGCTCTCTCTGTCTACAGTGAGTTCCTCGGATTCAGACTGCCTGCTGTCCTCGACCCCCGCCCTCCCCCCTCCCCCCTCCCCCCACCCCCCTCCCCCCTCCCCCTCAAACCCACTCCCACCCGCGGGGCCCTCCCCCGCGTCCTGCGGTAGACACAACCACTAGACCCCTGCTCCGGGCCCCTCACTCCGGCGCCTCCGCCTCCAGGGCCATAGAGCGGCAGCGGGGCGGGGTAGGCGATCCGGTCCCGAAGGCCCGGGACAAGGGCGCGGCGGGCGGAAGACTGAGCCTGTCCCGGGGGGAGGGCAGGGAGTCGCCCCGTACGAAGGGCCGGAGGTGGGGACGAGACGAGGCGGCCAGACCCTGTTGGTCCCGGCGCCGCGCCACCGCCTCGTCGAAGGACTGGCTGCCCGCCTTGCGCCAGGCGGCGGAGCGGGCCACGGGGCTGAGCGGCGGGTGGTCGGCGGCGGGCCGGGGCCGGGCCTTCAGTGCTGGGGGCAGGATGGCGTAATGGGGCTTGGGGGGCACGACGGGCAGGGCCCGGGCCTGGAGGCAGGGCACCACCCTGCTCTCCAAGCGCATTGGGGCGGCGGTGGGCTGCCGGCCGACCCGGGCATCGGCTCCCTCCGGGACTCCAGTGGCCGCCGCCTCAACGCTCGGGTCCCCCGTCCGCCCACCATCCGGCTCGGCGGCCTCATCCCGCGGCGCAGCGCTCCCTACAAGTGGCTCCTCGAACCCGGCCGTGGCCCCCTCGCAGCCCCGGGAACCAGGCCCGGCCGCCGGCTCGTTGGGATCATCCTGTCCGTCGGTGCCCCCCGCGGTAGGGCTGTCCTCGTCGCCGGACTCCGCGCCGGGCTCTGGGACGCTGCAAGCCGGCTCTTCCTCCTCGGAGATGTCTTCCTCCACCCTGGGAGGGGTCGAGCAACGGGGCTGATCCTGGTCCGGCCCCCAATCCTCCTCACACGGGGGCTCCACCGAGAACTCATGGAGGTGGAGCTGGGGGGGGGGGGGTGTTAACATGGGAAACGACAGTAGGTAAAACAGAGAAACACATACAGTCCCAGTCCACATCTCCCCGTCCCCATCTAACCGGTCCCATCTAACCGGTCCCCACCCGAACCTATCTTCTTTCCTCCCGACCTCCCCTCTGACGTTCCAGAGAAAACAATACAAGTCTACCCAACCTTTCCCTGCAACTGAAGCCCTCTCATCTGGGCAGCATTCTGGTAAACCTCTACACCCTCTCTAAAGACTCCACATCATTCCAATAATGGGACAACTATCTCCAAATGCAGCCTAACCAACGTCCCATACAGCCACATCAAGATTCCTTGACATATTCAATGCCACCAACAATGAAGCCAACCATTCTTAACCCCCTTATCTACTTGTGCTGCCCCTTTCAGTAAGCTATGAACTTGGACTCCAAGTTCCCTCGACACATCAATGTTGTTACCAGTCTTGCCATTAACGCAGTATACATCCTCCTAACATTCAAGCTTCCAAAGTGCAGTATCACACTTGCTCGCGTTTAACTCCATCTACTACTTATCTGGCTATTTTTGCTGCTGATCTAAACCCCGCCGCATCTTCTGGCAGCGTTCCTCACTATCTTCAATTTCTCCAAATTTGAATAAGCGAATTCTGAATCCAGACGACTATGTCATCGTGATTCCCATACATCTTAATCTTCTGGATCAGCCTACCAAGATGGACCCTATCAAAAGCCTTACTAAAAGCCATGTACCCAATATCCGCTGCTCTACCTTCATCTGCAGTTCCTTTTACTTGTACCGCCCTCCCTTTATCAATTTCCTTATCGCCTCTTCAAAAAACAGTCAGGGTGGGGGGAGTCGCAATTGGGGGCAATGGTGGGTGGGGAGAGTCGGGGGGGGGCAGTCGAGGGGGGGCAGTCGAGGGGGCAGTCGAGGGGGGCAGTCGAGGGGGGCGGCCAGTCGAGGGGGGTCAGGTCGAGGGGGGGAGCAGTCGAGGGGGGGGGGCAGGCGAGAGGGTGGGTATCTAGGGAGGGTCGGCAGTCGAGGGGGGCGTCGAGGGGTGGGAGTCGGGGGGGGCAAGTCGAGGGGAAGTCGAGGGGGGGGGCAGTCTAACGGGGGGGCAGTCGAGGGGGGCAGTCGAGAGGGGCAGTCGAGGGGGGCAGTCGAGGGGGGGGCAGTCGGGATTGGGGGGAGCAGAGTCGGAGTAACAGGGGTGACATCGTGGGGGAGAGGCAGTCAGGGTGGGGGGGCATTCGAGGGGGGGGCAGTACGAGAGGTGGGCAGTCAGTGGGGGGCAGTCGAGGGGGGGTCAGTCTAAGGGGGGGGGGGGGGGGGGGGGGGGGGGGGTCAGTCGAGGGGTGAGGCATTCGAGGGGGGGGGCATGTCGAGGGGGGCTGGCAGTTCGAGGGGGGGGGGGGGGGGGGGCAGTCGAGGGGGGGGGCAGTCGAGGGGGGCATTCGAGGGGGGGCAGTCGAGGGGGGGGGCAGTCGAGGGGGGGCAGTCGAGGGGGGGGCAGTCGAGGGGGGCAGTCGAGGGGGGGGGGCAGTCGAGGGGGGCAGTCGAGGGGGGCATTCGAGGGGGGAGAGCAGTCGAGGGGGGGGCAGTCGAGGGGGGGCAGTCGGGAGTAGGGGGTGGGGCAGTCGGGATTGGGTGGAGCAGTCAGGAGTACGGGAGTGGCAGTCGAGGGGGGCAGTCGAGGGGGGGGGGCAGTCGGGAGTAGGGTGGGGGCAATCGGGAGTGGGGGGTGGGGCAGTCAGGAGTAGGGGTGGGGCAGACGGAGACCCCCACCACGATCCACCACAGCGTAGACTCCTCACCTGCGTGTATGTGGGCAGTTCTCCCTCGTCCATCTCCCGCTCCATCAGCTCGGACTCGATGCTCATGTCCACGCCCCCCATCCCGCCGGCGCTGGCGGCCGGGTCATACTCGGAGGGGTCCATCTCCTCAGGTGTGCGGAGGGGTTGCCCGAGTTCCCCAGGGTAATCGAGGTCACAGTCGCCCATCTCCTGGTTGTCCAGGAACGAGAAGGTGTCCTGCAGTTCTAGAGAGATCTCGGGCAGAGGTAGAGCCAAAGCTGTGGGGAGAGGCAGCATCAGTGACTCTCTCCCTCCTCACACTCCCTCTGCATCCCACTCGCCCTCGTCCCTGACCCTCCACCATCCCTCACATTCTTCCTCATCCCTTCCCCCCTCACTCCATCAGCATTCCAGTTTCCCTCGTGTCTGCCCCTCTCCCTCGTGTCTGCCCCTCTCCCTCCCTCGCAAACTTCCTCGCTCTCATCTCCTCTCCCCCCATCTTACATTCTCATTCTTACTCTCACTCTCTGTCTACATTGCTCTCTCCCCCCGTCTCCTTAATTTTCTCAATATTCCTTTCTCGCTCTTACACACTACATCGCCCTCTCGCCCCCCCTCTCCCATTTCACTCACTATCTGACCCTCCCGTTCCATCTCTTTCTCTCCCTAATCTGTCATTATCTGTATCCCAACTATCTGTATCCTAACTCCCAATTTCTTCTCCCTCCCTCTCTGTATCCTCTCTCCCTCCACGATCTACCTCTCCCTGTCACCCCCCCGATCTAGTTCCCTTTATTTGTTTGTTCGTCTATCTCTCCATCCTTCTCCTCTCTCCTGTCCACTCAACCCATCACACTCTCCTCTCTCTCTCCTTCCCTCTGTAACAGTTTCCCTCCCTTGTTCTCCTCTCGTTCACTTATGTTGCCATTAACACTCTTTATCCCCCTTTTCTCTTCCGCTCTCCTCCCTCGCTCCAGTCCCTCTCCCTTCCTCACTCCCTCCGTTCTCTCCCTCCATGCCCCCCTCCCCTCTTGCCTCCCCCCCCCCCTTGTTCTCCACTCCCTCCAATCCCCCTCCCCTCAACTCCCCCCTCATCTCCTTCCCATCAACCCTCCCTTGCGGTCCCACTCTATTTCACTTCCTCTCTCCCCATTCCTCCACTCCCCCTCACCCCCCCCCCCCCCCCCCCCCCCCCACTCCCCTCCGAACTCACCCTCTCCGCCTTGCTCCATCTCCTCCTCTTCCCCCTCCTCCTCCTCCTCCTCATCCTCCGCCGTGTTCTCCGTTTCCTCGGCTCGATGCGCGCTCTGCTCTGTAGGCGGCTGCGGCCCCTGGGTGGGGCATGTGGCTGACGTTTGCCCCCCGAGTGGTCTGTGCAGGAGGGGGGTGACGTGCGAGGGCAGGGAGACGGAGAAGGGGCCGGAGATGTGGAGAGCCACCCTGCGGCCGGCCCTCTCCCGCGCCTCCTTGGCCGAGCGGGGGGAGTCGGGACTCCCGCGGAGGACGGGACGTCCCACCTGCTCCGGCGGCAGCAGGAAGGCCGGGTCCAGCGAACCACTGGATAAACTGTCCCGGCGGCTGAGGGTGCCTCGGCCTGCACCATGGGAGGGAGATCCTAGAACAGGGAAGCCGGGTGGGGGGGGGGGGGGGGGGGGGGGGGAGTGGGGGGAGGGAGGGGGAGAGGTGTAGTGATTTGGGGGGACCGGGAGGAAATTTGGAGGGGGGAGGTAGGCAGATTTGGGGGAAGGGAGAAGGGGCAGCGAGGGTATGAGAGAGTGGAAATGGAGGGGAAGAAAGAGGGACAGAGAAAAAGCGAGGGGGGAAATGAGGGGAGAGAAGGAGAGAGGAGAGATGGGAGGGAGACGGGAGAGGGAGGGAGAGAGGGGGGAGAGTGTGGTAGGAGGGTGAGGGGAGAGAGAGGAGTAGGGAAGATGCGAGGGGGACAGGGAGGGAGAGAGAGGGAGAGAGAGAGGGATCACGGAGGGAAAGAGAAGGGAGAGGAGGGTGTGTGGGAGGAAGGGGAGGGGTGGAGGAGAGGGGTGCAGATTGTGAGGATGGAAAGAGGGAGGAAGGGTGAGGGAGTGGATTTAGAGGGATTAAGGTATTATGAGGCCATAAATCAAGGAGGGACAGGAGAGGTGGTGGAGAGAAGAGGAGAGAGATTAGATCGTGATGTGCAATGATTCTGCCCATCCCAGTCATCGGATATTGGACCCTTGAGCAACCGAGATTCCCGGTCCAGAAACATCTCTGCTAAACCACAAGCAGCACTCTCTCATAATGCCCCAGCAGCCCAGCGCAAAATTGTGACAGAGGCGGGCAATAACACTGGGGGTGGGGATCGCCAGACCCGCCCTGTCAGACTTACCGTCGTTGGTGTAGGGTGCTGAGCTCAACGAGTCCATGCTCTTTGCAGGCCTCAGGGTGAGGGAGGACGTCTTTGGATCTGAAAGGGGATGGGTGGAGGCAGGAAAGGGGTTCACCAGAAGCAGAGAGAGTGGGTCAGTCCCTATGCGTCCCATTCATTCCCACCAGACATACTCCCACTGACCACATTCCAACAAATGCAACCCCTACCCATCGACCCCTTGTCACAATCCCCACAGACATAATACCTTCCCATTGACTCCTACTGTCCATGCCTAGCCCCTGGCCATTCTCTCTCATCACCCACATTCCCAACAGTCTCAAACCCTTCCAATTGACTCCCACTGCCCGTGCCCAGATCATGCCCAACCTCGCCCACTGCCCACATCCCAAACAGATGCAACCCATTCCCGTTGCCCACATTCCCCACACACACAACCCCTTCCCCATTCCCTCCCACTGCCAACATTCCACATGGAAAACGTGGTCCTCAGGTTCCATATAACCATATAACCATATAACAATTACAGCACGGAAACAGGCCATCTCGGCCCTACAAGTCCGTGCCGAACACTTTTTTCCCTTAGTCCCACCTGCCTGCACTCATACCATAACCCTCCATTCCCTTCTCATCCATATGCCTATCCAATTTATTTTAAAATGATACCAACGAACCTGCCGCCACCACTTCCACTGGAAGCTCATTCCACACCGCTACCACTCTCTGAGTAAAGAAGTTCCCCCTCATGTTACCCCTAAACTTCTGTCCCTTAATTCTGAAGTCATGTCCTCTTGTTTGAATCTTCCCTATTCTCAAAGGGAAAAGCTTGATCACATCAACTCTGTCTATCCCTCTCATCATTTTAAAGACCTCTATCAAGTCCCCCCTTAACCTTCTGCGCTCCAGAGAATAAAGACCTAACTTATTCAACCTATCTCTGTAACTTAGTTGTTGAAACCCAGGCAACATTCTAGTAAATCTCCTCTGTACTCTCTCTATTTGTTGACATCCTTCCTATAATTGGGCGACCAAAATTGTACACCATACTCCAGATTTGGTCTCACCAATGCCTTGTACAATTTTAACATTACATCCCAGCTTCTATACTCAATGCTCTGATTTATAAAGGCTAGCATACCAAAAGCTTTCTTTACCACCCTATCTATATGAGATTCCACCTTCAAGGAACTATGCACGGTTATTCCCAGATCCCTCTGTTCAACTGTATTCTTCAATTCCCTACCATTTACCATGTACGTCCTATTTTGATTTGTCCTGCCAAGGTGTAGCACCTCACATTTATCAGCATTAAACTCCATCTGCCATCTTTCAGCCCATTTTTCCAAATGGCCTAAATCACTCTGTAGACTTAGGAAATCCTCTTCATTATCCACAACACCCCCTATCTTGGTATCATCTGCATAATTACTAATCCAATTTACCACCCCTTCATCCAGATCATTGATGTACATGACAAACAACAAAGGACCCAACACAGATTCCTGAGGCACCCCACTAGTCACCTGCCTCCAACCCGACAAACAGCCATCCACCATTACCCTCTGGCTTCTCCCATTCAGCCACTGCTGAATCCATCTTGCTATTCCTGCATTTATACCCAACAGTTTAACCTTCTTAACCAACCTTCCATGAGGAACCTTGTCAAAGGCCTTACTAAAGTCCATATAGACAACATCCACTGCTTTACCCTCGTCAATTTCCCTAGTAACCTCTTCATAAAATTCAAGAAGATTAGTCAAACATGACCTTCCAGGCACAAATCCATGTTGACTGTTCCTAATCAGACCCTGTTTATCCAGATGCTTATATATATTATCTCTAAGTATCTTTTCCATTAATTTGCCCACCACTGAAGTCAAACTAACAGTTCTATAATTGCTAGGTTTACTCTTAGAACCCTTTTTAAACAATGGAACAACATGCGCAGTACGCCAATCCTCGGGGACTATTCCCGTTTCTAATGACATTTGAAATATTTCTGTCATAGCCCCGGCTATTTCTACACTAACTTCCCTCAATGTCCTAGGGAATATCCTGTCAGGACCTGGAGACTTATCCACTTTTATATTTTTCAAAAGTGTCAGTACTTCTTTTACTTTGATACTCATAGTATCCATAACTACTCTACTCGTTTCCCTTACCTCACATAATTCAATATCCTTCTCCTTGGTGAATACCGAAGAAAGAAATTGTTCAATATCTCCCCCATCTCTTTTGGCTCTGCAGATAGCTGCCCACTCTGTTTCTCCAATGGACCAATTTTATCCCTCGTTATCCTTTTGCTATTAATATAGCTGTAGAAACCCTTTGGATTTACTTTCACTTTACTTGCCAAAGCAACCTCATGTCTTCTTTTAGCTTTTCTAATTTCTTTCTTAAGATTCTTTTTACATTCCTTATACTCCACAAGCACCTCATTTACTTCATGCTGCCTATAATTATTGTAGATCTCCCTCTTTTTCCGAACAAGATGTCCAATTTCCCTTGAAAACCAGGGCTCTTTCCAATTTTTACGGTTTCCTTTCAACTGAACAGGAACATAAAGATTCTGTACTCTTAAAATTTCCCCTTTAAATGTCCACCATTTCTCTTCTACATCTTTCCCATAAAACAAAATGTCCCAGTCCACTCCTTTTAAATCATCTCGCATCTCATCAAAGTTAGCCTTTCTCCAATCAAAAATCTCAACCCTAGGTCCAGTTCTGACCTTCTCCATAATTATATTGAAACTAATGGTATTGTGATCACTGGACCCGAAGTGCTCCCCAACGCATACCTCCGCCACCTGTCCCGTCTCATTTCCTAACAGGAGGTCCAGCACTGCCCCTCCTCTAGTAGGTACCTCTATGTATTGCTGCAAAAAACTATCCTGCACACATTTTACAAACTCCAAACCATCCAGCCCATTTACAGAATGTGTTTCCCAGTCTATGTGTGGAAAGTTGAAATCTCCCTTTAAATCTTTCCCTTCTCACCTTAATCCAATGCCCTGGGAGTTTACAGACTGATCACCTTATCAGTGCCCCATGATTTGATAAACCTCCATAAAGTCACCTCTCAGCCGCCTACGCTGCAGCAAAAACAGTCCCAGTCTATCCCGTCTCCCGTTAGAACCCAAGCAACATCTGGGTTCGATGTCCCAGCAACATCCTGGCGTATTTTCCAAACCCTTCTCCAGTTTATCTACATCTTTCCTGTAGTGTGGTGTCCAGAATGCTCACAATTATTCCAACTATAATCTCACCAATGTCCCCCCCCCCACACACACACACACAGCTGTAACACCCCAACTCTTGTACTCAATCCTCTGACCAATGTAAATAAATGTGCCAAGTGCTTCTTCAACACTTTCAGGGAACTATTGTGCACTAGATTCACAAGAAGGGTCTCGACCCGAAACGTCATCCATTCCTTCTCTCCGGAGATGCTGCCTGTCCCGCTGAGTTACTCCAGCATTTTGTGTCTACTCACAATTCACAACCTTCCCTTTCACCTACATTCCTTCCTCTAGCTTCACAATTCGCAGCTCTTCAATCCTTTCGTCTCACACCTTCAGCCCTTTCATCTTTGGGCTTTATCTAACCATCTGCCTATTAAAATAACCCTCCTCAAATGTGTAAGCATATTACACAGTGTCCATATTACGCTTTGTCCTGTTCTTCCTATCTTGCAGCTTTCTTAACCCCCCGCCCAACCCCCCCCCCCCCCCCCCCCCCCCCCCCCACCCCACCCACCGCCCCCCTCCCCCATCAATGAGACTGAAGAAGTGTCCAGACCCAAAACATCACCTATGCATGTTCTCCTGAAGTGTTGTCTGGCCCGCTGAGCTATTCCAGCACTCTGGGTTTTATTATGTTCATTTATCCACAGTTAGGAAGGGACTGCAGATGTTGGCTTACACCGCAGATAGACACAAAATGCTGAAGTAACTTAGCGGGACAGGCAGCATCTCTGGAGAGAAGGGATGAGTAACGTTTCGGGTCGAGACCCTTCTTCAGACTGAGAGTCAGGGGGAGAGGGAGACTAGAGATATGGGCGGGTAAGTTGTGAAAAGGACAGATCAAAGCAGATGATGGTCAAGGAAATGTGGAATGGTTCATTGTTGGCTGAGGGGAAGGTGACAACAAGACCATCAGTAAAATTAAACAGGAGGACCTTGAAACTTGTCGGAGAACTCGGGTGGGACAGGGACTGAGAGAGAGGGGAAGCAAGTGTTACTTGAAGTTAGAGAAATATTCACACCGCTGGATTGTAAGCTGCCCAAGCAAAATATGAGGTGTTGTTCCTCCAATTTGCATTGGGCCTCCCTCTGACAGTGGAGGAGACCCAGGACAGAAAGGAATGGGGGAGAGAGTTAAAGTGTTCAGCAACCGGGACATCACGTAGGCCAAGGCGGACTGAGCGGAGGTGTTCAGCGAAACGATCGCTCAGCCTGCGCTTGGTCTCGCCGATATATATGTCCATACCTAGAGGAGCGGATACAGTAGATGAGGTTGGAGGAGGTGCAAGTGAACCTCTGCCTCACCCGAAAGGACTGTCGGGGTCCTTGCTCTACAACAACCCCTGAAGGTCCTGTCATTCACTGCCCTGGTTTGACGTCTCGAAATGCAACACCTCGCAACTTATTTTCATTCAATTCAATGAACCATTCCCTCAGTCCACTAGCACAACTGATCAATATCCTGCTGTACATCTTCATAACCATCTTCGCTATTTACGAAACCAACGACTTTAATGTCATCCGCAAATTTACTAATTATGCTTTCTGCACTCTCATCCAAATGGTGAGTATGAGGCACAAACGGCAATGGACAGCACCGATCCCTGAGGCACAACAGTAGTCACAGGTCTCCAGTCTGAAAAACAACCTTCCACCATCACCCTCTGCTCCCTTCCATGAAGCCAATTCTCGATCCAGTTCAGTTAGCTGCCCTTGGATCCCATGTGGTCTAACCTTCCCAATGGAATCTCGTAGGGTTCTCCTTTACCTTACTTGCTAGGCATTGCTCATGAACTCTTTTTGCCCTCATGCTTTTACAAAAAAAAACCCCCTCATAATCCTTTATTCCTGTCATGTCCAATTATACGCCCTGTCCTATTCCCCTCTCTGTCCTGGGCCTCCTCCATGGCCAGAGTGAGCACCACCGGAAATTGGAGGAACAGCACCTCATATTCCGCTTGGGCAGTCTGCACCCTAGTGGCATAAACATTGAATTCTCCCATTTCCGGTAGCCCTTGCTGTCTCCTCCCCTTCTCAGCTCTCCCTCAGCCCTCGGGCTCACCCTCTTCCCTTTTCCTTTCTTCTTCCAGCCCCCGCCCCCCCCCCCCCCCCCCCCCCTCCATCAGTCTGAAGAATGGTTTCGGCCGGAAACGTTGTCTATTTCCTTCGCTCTATAGATGCTGCTGCACCCGCCAAGTTTCTCCAGCACTTTTGTCTACATCCTATTCCCCTGGCTGGCTCTCCTAAACTATTTGCCTCTGCAACACCCCCCCCCCCCCCCCCCCATTCTCCCTCTGTGCACACTTTCATTCTCACCTTTCTCTTCATTCCGACACACTTTTCGTTTAGAATCATTCCCAGATCTCCCGAGGTTAAATATTGATCGCCATTTCTTGACTTTCAAAGAACCTTTCCTCCTGTAATGTAGAGAGGATGGAACATCTTAAAATAAATAAAACACCCAGTCCCTCTGTGTAGGAAGGAACTGCAGGTGCTGGTGTACACCGAAGATAGATACGAAATGCTGGAGTAACTCAATGGGTCAGGCAGCATCTCTGGAGAAAGGGAATCGGTGACGTTTCAAGTCGAGACTTCAGACTCGGAAGAATTGTTTGAAGAAGCCTGAAGTTTGAAGAGGAGTCTCGACCTATCTATTTTCCCCAGAGTGGCTGCCTAACCCGCTGAGTTACTTCAGAATTTTGCGTCCCCCCAATCCCTCTGTTAGAACTGAGCCTGTAATCACTCCCGGAGATCTCTTATTTTGTACATAAACTCCCAAACTCCTTGAATAGGTCCCAGCCTCTAACCCACACCCTTCAAGCTGTTAGTCTAAATATTATCCTCGAGACCCTGGATTGGACCCCAACATATCACCCTCGCAGCAATCTGTCATTCTATACATGATCTCCCCACCTCTTCATTCTCAACTCTTCGTCAGCTCCTGTGCTCTCTCAGTTTTGACCCTCGCATCTCCTCCCGTCTCTGAAACCCCTGCTCCCCCCCCCCCCCCCCCCCCCCCCCCCCCCCCCCCCCTCCCACCTGCCCACCCCGTTACCTGCTCTCCGGCAGCTCGATGATGGAGTGATAGGGCCGCATGGCTGGGGGGCCGTCGCCCAGATGAAGGATGCGTGGGATTTGCGAGGGGTGGGTGCGTCCGGGTGCTTGCTCCCACCCCGGGCTGAGGCAGGGCAGCGACTGGCATCGCTCGGAATCTCCGTCTGAGGAGAGAGGGCACAGTGTTAACAACGCGGCCAATGCAGAACTGGAAACCGAGTGGACCACTCGGCCCTTTGATCCTGCTGTTCCAGTCTAGATGGCTGATCCGTGACGGCTTCAGCCCCTGTTCTGTGCCGGTTCCCCATCACCATTAATTCCTCTGTCTGACAAACATCTACCAAAGCTCCCAGAGCGCCGCAGCCAACAGGAGGTATGCGCCGAGCTGATCCCCCGCGGACGGACGCAAGACCCAGCAGACCGCGGCCTTCAGGAGGAGCCCGTCGAGCCTGCCCGTGCTCGTCCCCCGAAGACCAGAGAACGGGTGGATGGAGCCGGCGGGAAAAGAAGGACGCGATGGGCGAGGAGCGAGGCCGGTAGGAGAGGAGAGAGAACCAAGGTCTGGCCTCAAGGTCGCGGGAGGCGCCCCCCGAGGAACAAAGGGATCCAAACATCCAAGGAAGGTGATGGCTGTAGGCCCACGGCAGCCTGGGGCTCACCTGGATGTGACACTGCTCGTAAAATCTAGAGCGTGGACTGGCCTTTGAAAATGGTGCGAATACATGGTGCCTCTTGCATGCAGGATCAGCGGACTACTTTTGTATAATCTGCTCATCGGGGATGTGCTTAGGTAAGGGAATATTCTACTGGACTGTTTGTAAGCAAATAATTTCACTGTGCCTTTGTACTTTGCACATGTGACTATAAGAGCCCCATTGACCATATTTATTCCCATCCACCATGAATATCTACGGATGCGGCCTCAATCCCCACTGGGACAGCGGATCCCACGCGGTCACCACCCTCTTCGAGAAGACATTGCTACACACCACTGCTTTACATGATCGGCCCCTCGCCTTGTGGTTATGTGTCGCTGTGCAACACTCCAGCACCAGTAAAAACATCCCAACATCTATACTGACCACCCTCTTCAGATCTTATGCCTTTGAATAAGGTCACCCCTTGTTCTTCGAAACTCCAATCCAATCTGTCCAGTCTGTCTTGATGGGACAAACCTCTCATCCCAGGAATTCATCTGGGGAATCTCCTTGGACTGTCCCAATGCTACCATATCCTTTATTAGGTGGGGGTGGGGGGGGGGGGGGGGAGGAGTTGGGAGGGGGGGGCAGGGGGTGGGGGGTGGGGGGGGGGGGGAGTTGGGGGGGGGGGCAGGGGGTGGGGGTGGGGGGGGGGAGGAGTTGGGGGGGGGGGCAGGGGGTGGGGGGGGGGGACGGACAGACTGTGCATAGTATTGCAGGTGTGCCTGCTGCTCTTCCTCCATGGGGAACGCCCAGTGACTGGTGTCCCTCTCTAAAACAAGGTGGTGAAAGAAAGAGTTCTCAAACATTGAGTGTTTCTTTCCCCACAGAAGCTGCATGGCCCACTGAGTGTTTCCGGCTAGTCTCACTCTCTGCCCCTTCCCCACTATGATTTTATCTCAGGTTTGCAGAGGCTGTGGTTTGCTTGATTTCCAGTCACGGCGCGGTTACCAGAGTCGGTGTGCCAGTCGCCAGAGCCGAAGAGATGCTGTACGTGGTTGAGGATGAACTCCACCACGATGGACTGAACGCGAACCTCCATGAAGGCAGCCGTCCCGTTGAATCCCGACGTCTCGATCTCCTTGGATCTGGAAGGGGGGGGGAGTAGAGAGTGAGACCACCCCATGGGCAAAGACCCCCCACCTCAAGACCCACCCATCACCATGCCATATCACCGCACTCACTCCCTGTCCCCACCCATCCCCTCCCCACCGCCACATCCTCGCCCCTCCACCTCTAACCTTCTTGGCCCCATACCACCCATTGACTCCTCCTCAACCGCAGGCCCTCTGCATCCACACCTACCCACCCCTCCCCATCTATACCGCCTCCCCACCACCCACTCCCTACATCCAACCATCTCCTACTCCATTCCCTCTCCAGCCCTGTCGCCACCCCTCCCCCACTCAGTCACCACCCCCACCCATCCGGTCACCCCCCCACCTAGGCACTTCCCCACATCTAGTCACCCCCCACCCACCCAGTTACCACCCCCCCTCACCCACCCAGTCACCCCCCACCCACCCAGTTACCCCCCCTCACCCACCCAGTCACCCCCCCTCACCCAGTTACCCCCCCCCTCACCCACCCAGTCACCCCCCATCCACCCAGTCACCTCCCTCCAACCCAGTCACCCCCCCCCCCATACCCACCCCCAGCCGCTCAGCCACTGGAGGGGCTAGGAGGTGGGGAAGGGCTGGGGTGAGAGTTCGGGACTGACCTCAGCAGGTTGGGGGCCCACACGATGGCCAGGTTACGGGCGTGCATGTTGGTCTGTGGGCTGCAGGAGGCCATTCGCAGGAGGTGCTGCATCAGGTATTCCAGGGTCCTGGAAACACACGGACCATCAGCTGGGGGGGGGGGGGGGAGGAGCAAAGGAACACCGGGCGAGGGGAAGCAATGGAGCACCGCGGGAGGGTAGGGGGTGGGCGACAGTAGTCAGGGGACGTGGGCGAGGGAGCGGGGAGGACACGGGCGAGGGGGGGGGGGGGGGGGAGGGGGAGGTCATCGTCGGGGGGGGCGCGGTCGAGAGGGACTCTGGATCGTTACCTGTAATGGGGTGGGGGAAGCTCCTGCAGCACGTGACGTATTTTCAGCAGCCGTTCAGCTTCCAGCTGGGTGTTCACTGCATCCTGACGACAAAGGAGGTTAGGGTCAGGGGGGGGGAGGGGGTCGTGTGCTCCAAACACGGCTGAACTTACAGAAGAGGTCACAAAGTTGGCAGGTGAGGATAGAGCAGTGGATGTTGTCGACATGGATTTCAGTGAGGCATTTGATAAAATCCCCCATGGTAGGCTGATCCAGTGTCTAAGGTGCACAGGGTGATGGAGTCTTGATAGTCTGGATCAGAACTGGTTGACATCAGGAAATAGAAAAGACATGTAATACACTACAGTGGCCATGGGGAGGTTTCAATGTGCAAGTAGACTGGGAAAATCATGTTGGTACTGGATGTGTGGAACACGCTCTTTCCACTGAGAATGGAGGGTGCCTGGAATACGCTGCCAGGGGTTGTGGCGGAGAAGTGTTTATGTTCTAAATGTAATGGTTTATGTTCTAAAGTCGAGAAAGCTTCATTGTGCCCCGGGAGTGTGTGACGGGACAGTGTAGAGGGAGCTTCACTCTGTGTCAGACCCGTGCTCTGGGACTGTGTGACGGGACTCACTGTGAGGGCGAGAGGGGACAAACCGACACCTGTAGCCAACAGGTCACTGCCCCTGCATCGCTGATGGAGACCAGGGGATTGAAGTTTAGATCCTTATTGGGCCACGAACACCCCATTAATGGAGACCCCCATCCATATGAGCGCGTGTTTGTGTGACCTGCGGGGGTGGGTGTCATGAATGCCGCAGGGCAGGTAGCCTCTGCCAGGTGGGAACGGGGCATCACCTGGCGCCGTCTCTCCCCGCCCCCTGAGACGCTGCAGTCGCGGGCTGGACGGGACCACGTCGAGGGAGTTTGGGACTTACTGCGAATTTGTCGTACAGTCGGTACATGAGCAGCGGGTTGGGTAACTCTCGGAAGTAGGCCTTGCAGAGCGAGCTGACGCAGTGTATGTCCTGCAGGTAAACCTCTTTGGACAGATCCACCGTCTTCTCCGTGTCGAACTCCTGCCTGTGGTCCAACGCAAACGGGCCGTCATGTTAGATGCTGGAAGCAGAACCGGCTCTTCCTGCCCGCTACCCACTCACTGCTCGACCCTGTCCTCAGTTCTTCTCTCCTGCCTTTTCACACCGCCGCCCCCCCCCCCCCCCCCCCGACCTGTCATTTGGTGTAACTCCCTCAATCCCTCACATGAGCATTCACAGTCACGGGAAGTACTCCCTCCGTCTGAAATGACCGCCACCCCATTTCCAGATAACACCCCCCCTCCCCGTCTCGATTCCCCCACCGAGGGAGAGGGGGGGTGGGGGGGGGGGGGGGGGGCTGGGAGACATCCCCTCAGCATCTCCCCTTCCGAGCCCTGGATTTGACAGGGTCGACCTCTGTTCGACCCCTTCATCCAGGGATCGACTCGCTCAGCCTTCCCTGTTGCCCCAAACACGTGGACCCCCCCCCCCACCCCCACCCCCAGCGATAATGAGAACAACAATGTACACCTTGCCCCAGGTGAGGTCTCACCAACATCCTTCCCCTTCTACTAACACTGATCCTCCCCCCCCCCCCCCCCCCCCCCCCCCCCCCCCCCCCCCCCCCCCCCCCCCCCCCCCAACCCCCCCCACCCCCCCCCCCACCCCCAACCCCCCCCCCCCCCCCCCCCCCCCCCCCCCCCCCCCCCCCCCCGTAATAAAGACCATCGCAGTGGAATGGACCCTTCGGCACACAGTGTTTGCACTGAATATAGAAACATAGAAAATAGTTGCAGGAGTAGGCCATTCGGCCCTTCGAGCCTGCACCGCCATTCAATATGATCATGGCTGATCATCCAACTCAGTATCCTGTACCTGCCTTCTCTCCATAGCCCCTGATCCCTTTTGCCACAAGGGCCACATCTAACTCCCTCTTAAATATAGCCAATGAACTGGCCTCAACTACCTTCTGTGGCAGAGAATTCCAAAGATTCACCACTCTCTGTGTGAAAAATGTTTTTCTCATCTCGGTCCTAAAAGATTTCCCCCTTATCCGTAAACTGTGACCCCTTGTTCTGGACTTCCCCAACATCGGGAACAATCTTCCTGCATCTAGCCTGTCCAACCCCTTAAGAATTTTGTAAGTTTCTATAAGATTCCCCCCTCAATCTTCTAAATTCTAGCGAGTACAATATGATGCCTAGTTAAACATATCTCATCTGTCTGTACATGGTCCATATCTCTCTATTCCCTGGACTTTCATGTGCCTACCCAAAAGTATTTTAAAACTCACTACGATATCTACCTCCACGGGCAATGAGTTCCACGTCCCCATCACTCTCTGTAACAAAACACACCACTAAACGTCCCCCTCTCGCCTTACAGCTCTGCCCTCTAGTGTTGGACAGGGAGATAGACAGATAGAATGCGTGAGGGGTGGAGTGAGATGGCGAAGTACAAAGATATAGAAAACCAAGGAGAGAGACGCAGAGTGACTGTGACAGAAATAGAGACAGAAAGAAAAAAAGTCGTTTATTGTCATATACATGAATAACGGAGAGATCCAGGTATAAGGAGAATCTTGCTTGCAAGATCAACAGCATCATAGACTCAGACAACACAAAAAGAGAGATACCGCAGTTTCTGTATGTTGGACGATATTCCCGACAGCCGATAGATGCCATCGACAACCCCATGCTGTTCGATGAATTCTGCACATAGCTTCAAAACCTGGGGGACTGAGAGAAAGGTCACATGTTGATCCGATGCGGAGAGGATAAAGAGTGCAAGAAATAGACAGGGTCACAGGAGGAACTGCAGATGCTGGAATCTTGAACAAAACACAAAGTGGCTGGAGTAACTCAGTGGGTCAGGCAGCATCTGTAGCGGGAACTAATGTGCAACGTGTTGATTTGGGGTCGAGAGAGAGAGAATGCGAGACTTGGCAAGGTAACAGCTCTCTTCGAGGGATATCTGTGCACTGCTCTCTCTCTCTCTCTCTCTCTCTCTCTCTCTCTCTCTCTCTCTCTCTCTCTCTCTCTCTCTCTCTCTCTCTCTCTCACATGTGAACTGACTAATGTCTGTGTTTCTGTCACAATGGGATTTCAGAATTATGTGATTTTACACTCTTCTGCCCCAGGAATATCTCTCTGATTGCCTTCCCTATTTATCTTCCTATTGTCTTTATCTCCCCTTATCTCCATATTCGGCACGGACTTGTAGGGCCGAGATGGCCTGTTTCCGTGCTGTAATTGTTATATGGTTATATGGTTACACCTATTTTCTGTGGTTCTATCTTTGCCCAAGATCATTCTATAACTTTGATAAATCAGTCCCTCTGCCTCCTGTGCCCCAGTGATGATCTATCCAACCTGATGAGGAAAGCCCACCACCTGGACACTCTGGGGACTTTCTTTTGCATTCTTTTTTTTAAGCTAAATTATCCTAATTTCTATCACGTGGTGATGAGAAATCTACAAAGTATTCCAAATATAACTCAATGTACAACAGTAACCCTTCCCACTCTTCCCAGTCCCTCAGCCTGAGAAGGCAAGCACATCAACTGGTTCCTTCACCACCCTGTCCACCTTTGACTCTGCTTTCGGGGAGCTATGGACTTGCATCTCAAGGCCCCTCCATACACCCAATACTCTGATGGAATCTGCCATTTGCTGAATGTAGTTGCAGCTGTAGAGAAAGTAGAAATAAAACCGTGCATGCACCACAGTGAGACAGTTCATGAACTCATTCTTTGCACATCAGAGGTCGGATCAGTGTCCTGTTGCTATTTCACGTGTCAATGCGCATTCCATTTCTAGATGAGATTCCATCTACCACCAGTCCACCGAACGTTCCAGCTGATGTCTGTCCTTCAGCATCCTTTCACAACCTTCTTCACCATGGGGTTAGAGTTATACCACAGAAAAAGACCCTTCAGCCCAACATCCATGCCGACAAATGTGCTTACATGAGCTGGGACCATTTGCCTGTGTTTGGTCCAGACCCCTCTAAACCTTTTCCTATCCCATGTACTTAAACGTATTTTAACCACTTTAATTATACCTACAAAAAGAAAGCACAAGATGCTGGAGTAATTCAGCGGGTCAGACAGCATCTCTGGAGGACGTGGAGAGGTTACGTTGGGGAGGTGCATGTGAACATCATGTCACTTGGAAGGGCTGTTGAGGAGGAATAGGAATAGAAACATAGAAATTAGGTGCAGGAGTAGGCCATTCGGCCCTTCGAGCCTGCACCGCCATTCAATATGATCATGGCTGATCATCCAACTCAATATCCCGTACCTGCCTTCTCTCCATACCCTCTGATCCCCTTAGCCACAAGGGCCACATCTAACTCCCTCTTAAATATAGCCAATGAACTGGCCTCGACTACCCTCTGTGGCAGAGATTTCCAGAGATTCACCACTCTCTGTGTGAAAAAAGTTCTTCTCATCTCGGTTTTAAAGGATTTCCCCCTTATCCTTAAGCTGTGACCCCTTGTCCTGGACTTCCCCAACATCGGGAGCAACTTCCTGCATCTAGCCTGTCCAACCCCTTAAGAATTTTATAAGTTTCTATAAGATCCCCTCTCAATCTCCTAAATTCTAGAGAGTATAAACCAAGTCTATCCAGTCTTTCTTCATAAGACAGCCCTGACATCCCAGGAATCAGTCTGGTGAACCTTCTCTGTACTCCCTCTATGGCAATAATGTCCTTCCTCAGATTTGGAGACCAAAACTGTACACAATACTCCAGGTGTGGTCTCACCAAGACCCTGTACAACTGCAGTAGAACCTCCCTGCTCCTATACTGAAATCCTTTTGCTATGAAAGCTAACATACCATTCGCTTTCTTCACTGCCTGCTGCACCTGCATGCCTACTTTCAATGACTGGTGTACCATGACACCCAGGTCTCGCTGCATCTCCCCTTTTCCTAGTCGGCCACCATTTAGATAATATGGTGTTGCTTCTCCTGTGGTTGCAGGTTAAAGTACCTGGGGAGCTGGGTGTGTGAATGAATGAATGAATCTTTATGATCACATGTGACATGTTACAGAGGGATTCTTTGTTTTGCAGACACAAGTATGTAAAGAGTCGCCACAAATATCCTTGACTATCCTTGTCCCTTCTGGGGAATAAGGGCAGAAATGTGGGACGCAGAGGGGATGCGGGTGAGAGATTCATCAAAAGCAGCAAGAGGGAGACCACGTTTACTAAAGAAAGATGACATCCTGATGTCCTAGAGTGGGCACCTTCTGTTTGGGAGCAGTTGCAGCAGGGACACGGAAATTAAGAGTAGATGATAGTCCAAATAACTGTGGGAGTGCATGGGCTTATAGTAGATGTCAGTCAATAGTCTGCCCTTGTGATGGAAACAGAGAAATTAAGAATGGGGAGAGAGGTGTCAGAGTCCAAGCGAATTTGACTGCAGGGTTTAAGTTAGTGGTAAAGTTAATTAAATCAATTAGTTCTGCATGGGTGCAGGAGGGAGCCCCGATGCAGTTGTCGATGCAGCGGAGAAAGAGTTGGGGGATGGTGACAGTGTACGTTTGGAACAAGGGTTGATAGATGTACCCAACAAAAAGCCAGGCATGATGTGTAGGAAGATGTTGGTTTAAACTGATGATGGACACAAACATCTGGAATAGCAGGTCAGGCAGAATCTCTGGAGAAAAGGAATAGGTGTCATTTCGGGTAAAGACCCTTTTTCAAACTAGGTCAGGGAAAATTGAAGCAAGCGATAGAGACAATGATATAGAGAAATATACAACAAATGAATGAAAGATATGCAAAAACCTGACGATAATCAAGGAAAGGTGGAGCCCACAATGGTCCATTGTTGGTTATGGGCTAGGTGAGAACGAGTTATGCAGACAATGAAACTCAACAGAACAACAGTGAAACTAGTACGACAATTAGGATGGTGGGAGGGACGGAGAGAGGGGGGATACAAGGGTGACTTGAAGTTAAAGAAATCGATATTCATACCGCTAGGTTGTAAGCTGCCCAAGCAAACTATGAGATGCTATTCCTTGTGTCTGGCCTCATTCTGACAATGGAGTAGGCCCAGGACAGAAAGGTCACTGTGGGAATGGGAAGGAGAGTTCCCCTGCAGTTGCAAGGGAAAGTTCCAGAGGAGGGGATGGTTTGTGTGGGAAGGGATGTTAAACAGCGAGTTGAGGGGGGAACTCTGCGGAAAGTGGAACGGGATGGAGATGAGAAGATGTGAGTAGTGATGGGATCCAGTTGGAGGTGGCGAAAATATCGGAGGATAATGTGCTGTATGCGATGGTTGATAGGGTGAAAGGTGAGGGCCAGGGGAACTGTCCCTGTTGCAACTGGGGGCATGGGCGGAAATCTTGGGGAGAACGGGGTCGCCCCCCCCCAGGATGTCCCCGCCACCCATGTTTTGAGATGTGGGGGACAATCCCTCCCCCCCCCAATGTTTTGTAAAACATGTTGCAGCAAAACCGAAGCCTCCGAAGTGGAGTCGCAGCCACAACGTCACCACAGCGTCCGAAGTCAGCCAGCTCCGTGATGGTAAATCCACAGGCTCTGCGACCGGAGCCCTCAAGGTTGATTCCAGTTGGAGGCCGCCAGCTCCTAGAACCTAGTAGCCTGGGATTAGCTGCAGTACCCAGGTCAGCTCGCCTGCCCTGGGACTGGCTGTGGCACCCAGGTCGGCTTGCTTGCCCAAGTTCTGGCTATAGTGCCCAGTTCACCTGCGTGCCCTGTGACTGGCTTCAGCTCCCAGGTCCCAGATTGAAAAAAAAATACGCCTGCGGGCCGGATGATTTTCGGTTACGGGCCAGATTCGGCCCGTGGGCCATAGGTTGCCGACGTCAGGCCTAGATGTCAGGCCTCATTGTCGTCCCCCCACCCCCACCCCCACCCCTCCATGTTTTAAAAGTAATTTCCACCCCTGAGGGGAGCAAGAGTGGAACACAAAGGAGACAAGGGTGAGGGCCTCATCTATGAACCCCCTTTCCCTAAAGAATGAGGACATCTTAGATGTTCTGGTATGGAACACCTCACCTTGGGCACAGATGCGGCATAGACAGAGGATGTGGGAGCAGTGGATAGAGTCTTTGCAGGAGGAAGGGTGGGAAGAAGTGTAGTCTAGAAAGCTGTGGGTGTCAGGAGGTTTATAGCAGGCGTCAGAAGTTGCTGAGGGCAAGGACAAGTTCCGCCAGGCAGAGGAATGTGTGTCTTCTTCTTGCAAATGAAACAGAAACCAAATAAATAGTTACATCTCAATCCGGGTGTTGAGCAGCCAGGTTGTTGCCTCTGCGCCAATGTCTGCCAGGCCCGGAGCTCCCATTGATGGGTGGTAGAGCGGGCACCCAGAGATGACATGGTTGGCTGTCTGCTGTTGAGCGTGTGAGTTGAGGGGAACTGATTAGGTTTGTGTTCAAACAAGAACCAAAGGCGTCCGACACCTCCTTATGGGGAATAGAGGTGTAAATGATAGAGATTAAGCAATGGTGGCCAAGGAATTAGAAGTTATTGAAGTGTTGAAGAGAATGTGAGATGTCTCCGACGTAGATCCGAAGGAACTGTAAAAAAGGCGGCAATACAGACAAATTTGGCGGGGCAAGTGCAGGCAGAAACAATGGGACTGCCAGGGCAGTACTCTTTGTGGATATTGGGAAGGAGATAGAAATGGGAAATGATGAGGATGGAGGCCAGAGTTGGAGGTCAGTAATGGTCTGGGAGATGGTGGTTTGGTGTTTGTCAGTGGGGTCATGTTTTGTACCTCCCCTACTTCTTTTCCGTTCTCTCCCTTAGTCTGAAGAAAGGTTCCAGCTCAAAACACCACCTTCCTAAGTCCTCCAGAGATGCTGCCTGATCTCATGAGTTACTCCAGCCCTTATTTAGTAAACCAGCAACTGTAGTTCCTTGCACCTCTCTGTCATAATTATAGCTGTCTTTACCACTTCCTTTAGCAGCTCGTTCCACGTCCACCACTGTGTGAAAATCTTGCATCTCAAGACCCCTTTAAACCTTTCCCTACTCACAAAACTATGCCCTCTAGATTTAGACCAGGGGAAAAATCTGATCATTCACCTTATCTATGCTCCTCGTGATTGTATGAACCTCTATAAGGCCACTCCTCATCCTGTTATGATCTAGGGAGGAATTCCCAACCTATCCATTCCTTTTTCTAACTTAAGCCCTCCAGTCCTTAACGTACATTTTCCTGCACCCTCTCTATCTTAATCACATGCCTCCTCTTGCTGGGCAACCAAAACTGTACACACAACTCTATGAGTGGTCTCACCAACCCAATTCATTACCCTCGCTGATGGTGGCAAGTGTGCCAAACATAATTCTCACTGCTGCCTGACCCGCTGAGTTACTCCAGCATTTTGTGTGTACCTTCGATTTAAACCAGCATCTGCAGTTCTTTCCGATATACAATTTTCACTGCCCTGTCTACCTGTCTTGTCACTTTCAGCAAACTATTTACTTGTACTGGGATCCTATGCAGGACCAGGGCAAGTGAGAGGTTGGAGTGAGGAATGATTGTTGATTTGAATTGCATGTATTTTGACATGGGAAGCCTGACAGGCAAGGCAGATGAACTCAGGTCATGGATAGGGACATACGACAGGGTCGTTGTAGCCATTACAGAAACCTGGTTAAGAGAAGGACAGAACTGGAACCTTAATGTTCCATGGTACAGATGCATCAGGAGAGATAGAGATAGTGGTCAAATAGGAGGGGGCGTTGCTTTATTGATTGAGGATGTCACAGAAGTGGTCAGAAATTATATTAACGATGGTTGACATGTGAGGCTATATGGGTAGAGCTGAGAAATAAGAAAGGGATGATCACCTTGTGTTGGGGGTGTACAACAAGCCCCCAAATAGTCAACAGGAATTAGAAGAGCAAATATGCCAGGAGATTGCAAGTGACATAAAGGGGAATAAAGGAGTTGTGAATTTATGGAATTCCCTGCCACAGAGGGCAGTGGAGGCCAAGTCACTGGATGGATTTAAGAGAGAGTTAGATAGAGCTCTAGGGGCTAGTGGAGTCAAGGGATATGGGGAGAAGGCAGGCACGGGTTATCGATAGGGGACGATCAGCCGTGATCACGATGAATGGCGGTGCTGGCTCGAAAGGCCGAACGGCCTCCTCCTGCACCTATTTTCTATGTTTCTATGACACGGGACTAATTAGGTTGTCATAGTAGAGGATTTTAACTTTCCCAACATTGACTAAGACTGTCACCGTGTAAAAGGTTTAGTCAGGGCAGAATTTGTCAAATGTGTTCAGGAAAGTTTCCTCAAGCAATATGTAGAGAGAGCCCTACATAGGAGAGGCCTCCTCCTGCACCCATTTTCTATGTTTCTATGTAGGACAATGCTTTATCTAGTCTTAGGAATTTGGGAGAAACAAGTGAATGAAGTGTTTGTGAATGAGCCTATTGGGACCAGAGAGCACTGTTTTATTAGGTTTTAGTTATGGATAGAGAAATGACGGTCCCACGAGTCAAAATCCTAAACTGGGGTACGGCTAAATTTAGGGGCGGCACAGTGGTGCAGCAGTAGAGTTGCTGCCTTACAGCACTAGAGACTCCAGTTACTCCCACATTCCAAAGATGTGCAGGGTTGTAGATTAATTGGCTTTTGTAAATTGTCCCTAGTCTGTAGGATAGAACTAGCATAGCAATTGGTGGTTGGTGTGGACTTGGTGGGCCAAAGGACCTGTTACCATGCTATATCTCTCTAAACTAAACTAAAATAACTAAACTAAACTTTAAAGTATTAAACAGGAATCTCAAGTTGATTGGAACCCAGTTGTTTGGAGATTAAGGAACGCCTGGAAAATGAGATGTTTTTAAAAGTGTGCTGACAACAGTCCAGGACATGCATGTCTCTAATAGTGAAGGGCAAGGCAGGTGAGCACAAGGAAGCTTGGATGAGAAGGAAAATCGAGGCTCGGGTCGAGAGTAAGAAGGAAGCATGGGGCAGGAATAAGCAGCTGTATCAGGTGCATCCCTGGAGGAGTTTCGGTAACTGAAGAGCAAGCTAAAAAGGAAATCAGAAGGGCATAAAATGGGACAGGAGATAGCTCTGGCAGATGGCATCATGGATAATCCCAAGAGATTTTATCTACATAAAGGGAAAAAGGGGAACCATGGAGAGGATAGAGGCCCTCAGGAATCAAAGCCGTCAACTCGTGTGGAGCCACAGGAGATGATCAAGATCCTCAATGAGTGTTTCTCCTCTATTTTTACTGTGGAGAAAGACCAGAGGACGGGAGATCTTGGGGCAGTCAATGGAAGTGTCTTTAGAGCAGGCAGTGTTTCAGTTGAGGACGTGTTGAAGGTCCTAACGTGAATGAAGGTAGACAAATCTCGCAGTCCAGAGGAGATTGCTCCTGGCTGAGATTTACGAGTCATCATTAAATAAAGGTGAGGTGCCAGAAGACTGGGAGGCAAATGAAGGGCTGCAGGGAAAAGGCTGGGGATTACTGGCCAGTGAGCCTAACATCAGTGGTTGGGAAGTTACTAGAGCGTATTCTGAGGAATCGGATAGACTTGCATTGAGATGGACAAGGCTGATGGACAATGCATAGTCAGCATGATTTTGTACGTGGGAAATAGCCTCACACAAATCTGATTGAGTTTTTGAAGATGTGACTAACAAGGTTGATGAGTGCGGAGTTGTAGACGTTGTATCTTTTGATTCCAGCAAGGCACTTGACAACGTTCCACCTGGTAAGCTGTTCTGGAAGATTAGCTGGATGATCACTGGATGAATTTAAAAGAGAGTTAGATAGAGCTCTAGGGGCTAGCGGAATCAAGGGATTATGGGGAGAAGGCAGGCACTTGTCATTGATTGTGGATAATCAGCCATGATCACAATGATTGGCGGTGCAGGCTCGAAGGGCCAAATGGCCTCCTCCTGCACCTATTTTCTATGTTTCCATTAGATCGCATGGGATCCAAGGAGAGCTAGTCGACTGGATAGAAAATTGGCTCATGGAAGGAAGGAAGGTGGATGATTAGCAGACTAGAGGCCTGTGACTAGTGGTGTGCCTCAGTGTTAGATGCTGGACCCATTGCTCTTTGTCATCTATACCAATGATTTGGATGAGAATATACAAGGCATGATTAGTAAGTTGTCAGACGACACTATAATGGGTGGTATTGTAGATAGCAAGGATGGTTGTCAAAAATTGCAGCAGGATCTTGATTGGTTGGCAGATGGACTGAGGAATGGATAATGGAGTTTAATACAGAGAAGTGCAAGGCGTTGCATTTTATGAAGTCTAACCAGGGCAACACCTATATAGTGAAAGGCAGAGCTCTGGGGAGTGTTGTGGAGCAGGGATCTAAAAGTGTATGTACATAGTTCCTTGAAAATGGTGTCACAGGTTAATAGGGTGGTCAAGAAGGCTATTGGCACATTGGCCTTCATCAGAATATGGGTATAGAAGTTAAGAGGTTATGTCACAGTTGTACAATATATTGGTGAGGCCATATTTATAGTACTGTATTTAGCTGTGGTCACTCTGTTTTAGGAATAGCTCGAGGACCTGACATATAGGGAGAGGTTGAGCAGGCTACCACTTTAGGGGGGCAGTGTTAGCTGTGAGGAGGATGCTAGGAGGCTGAAAGGTGACTTGGATAGGCTGGGTGAGTGGGCAAATGCATGGCAGATGCAGTATAATGTGGATAAATGTGAGGTTATCCACTTTGGTGGCAAAAACAGGAAAGTAGACTATTATCTGAATGGTGGCTGATTAGGAAAAAGGGAAATGCAACGAGACCTGGGTGTCATGGTACACCAGTCATTGAAAGTAGGCATGCAGGTGCAGCAGACAGAGAAGAAAGCGAATGGTATGTTAGCATTCATAGCAAAAGGATTTGAGTATAGGAGCAGGGAGGTTCTACTGCAATTATACAGGGTCTTGGTGAGACCACACCTGGAGTATTGCATACAGTTTTGGTCTCCTAATCTGAGAAAATACATTCTTGCCATAGAGAAGGTTCACCAGACTGATTCCTGGGATGTCAGGACTTTCATATGAAGAAAGACTGGATAGACTCGGCTTGTACTCGCTAGAATTTAGAAGACTGAGGGGGGATCTTATAGAAACTTACAAAATTGTTAAGGGGTTGGACAGGCTAGATGCAGGAAGATTATTCCCGATGTTGGGGAAGTCCAGAACAAGGGGTCACAGTTTAAGGATAAGGGGGAAATCTTTTAGGACCGAGATGAGAAAAACATTTTTTCACACAGAGTGGTGAATCTGTTGAATTCTCTGCCACAGAAGGTAGTTGAGGCCAGTTCATTGGCTATATTTAAGAGGGAGTTAGATGTGGCCCTTGTGGCTAAAGGGATCAGGGGGTATGGAGAGAAGGCAGGGATGGGATACTGAGTTGGATGATCAGCCATGATCATATTGAATGGCGGTGCAGGATCGAATGGTCGAATGGCCTACTCCTGCACCTAATTTCTATGTTTATTCCTGAAGTGCAGGATGATGAGGGATGATCTTATAAAGGTGTACAAAATAATGAGAGGAATAGTTAGTGAGAATACACTATCTTTTATCCAGAGTTGGGAAATCAAGAACCAGCAGACCAGTTTAAGGTGAGGGGTGAAAGGTTTAATAGGAACCCGAGGGGTAATTTTTCATTTCACACAAGGGGTGGCGAGTGTTTGGAACGAGCTGCCAGAGGAGATAGTTGAAGCAGGCACCATCACAACGTTTAAAAAAAACATTTGGACTGGTACATGGATAGGATTGGTGAAGAAGGATATGGGCCAAGCACAGACTGGTGGGATTAGTATAGATGGGACATGTTGGTCAGTGTGAGTAATTTGGGACGAAGGGCCTGTTTCCATGCTGTTTGACTATGATCCTACTCCAAGGTGTGTCTAATATATAACACTTTCCAAGGCCATACCCTTTTATTGTGCAAGTATAACTTCCCAAAATGTATCGGTTCACACTTGGCGGAGTTAAATCCACCTGGCATAACTTGGCCTGCTTTCCCATTTATTGGAGATCCTCTTTTGATCTTAGATCATTTTCGTCATTGTGCACTACATCACTAAATTTCTGCAGATTTACTAATCATGCCGCCGATATTGTCATCCAACTCATAAATGCCAACTAAAGTCCACACCACCCTATCCTTATTAATTCTCTTGGTTACTTCAAAAGTCTACAGACTATAGTGATACAGCGCGGAAACTGACCCATCTGCCCATCAAGTCCGTGCTGTCCACGATCACCCCGTACACTCACACTACCCCATACAAGCTCAATACAGACAGCTCCCATAGTCAGGATCCAACCCGGGTCTGTGGCACTGTAAGGCTGCAACTCTACCGATGCGACATTGTGCCGCCCCAAATAGCAATTAGATTTGTGAAACATGATTTCCCACACACAAACCCGTGCTATCACTAACCAGTCCTTGGCCTTTCTAAATGCAGGTAGATCCTGTTTCTCAGCGTCTTCTCCACTCACTTTCCCACCATAGATGTTGGGCTCACCAGCCTGCTGTTCCCTGGCCTGTCTTTGCAGCACTACTTAAATGAAGCTACATCAGTATCCACCCTCCCCTCTTCTGGTGTGTCACCCGTGACTAAAGATGATCTCTGTAAGGGCCTCTGCACTTACCCTCATCTCCACAATGTAGTAAGTTTAGGCCCTGTGAGACTTATCAACCTTTATGCAAGGAGACACTCAGCACCTCCTCCATTGCAATTTGGATGCATTTCAGGACATGGCAGTGGTTTTGCTGATTAACCTAGCTTCCATCTCCTTCTCCATGGTAAACAGACAAATGATATCCATTCAGTAACTCACCCTTCTTCTGGGTCACATTATTTATGATTCCACCAAATTTTGTGTCATCAGACCATTTAGCAGTCAGACCATGTACATCCTCATGTATCTCAAACAATGTGTCCCACTACTGTTCATTGAAGTAAATCACTAGTCATAGACTTCAATTTGTGACCACATAATTTCCTGAACAATGATAACAGCACTCTACAGAGTGTCTCTCAGTCCCTCACTCTCAGAGGTATATCGGTACCAACTGGTGTCTCTCTCATGGGGATACATGTACACTGACTGGGTTCAAGAACATTCTAGACCTTACCGTCTTGTCCGCTCCCCTCCAGGTGTGTTACCAGATCACAGCCGAATACTCGTTCCTTTGCTTGTCCTTTCTTCTTCCCCTTCTGCCGTTTCATGTCTGGCCAGTTGTTTCTCTCGCTGTGGCAGGTTTCCTGTCTGCCCCTCCCTGTGACTGAGGGGAGTAGAGGCCAGCCTGTGGCCTACCTGTCCCAGCTGGGCCCCATAGCCGGGGACCAGCCTGTTGCCATTTCCAGACCCACCTCCCCCCCCACTTGCTCTCCCTGGCTGCTCCTCACTCGCCCTGCCCTCGGGGCCACGGCTTTCTGGTCCGGTCTCTGGGCCGTTGCGTCTCGCGGTGGCTGTGGAGGGGGTGGGGGGGGGGGGGGGGGTGCGCAGACTGCCGAAGGGCTGGAGGAGAGAGCGAGGGCAGTGAGCAGAGCAGGGAGGAGGCCGAGGGCTGCAGTTCCGCCTTGGCAGGAAGCGAGTGATGGAGGGAGGGGTAGAGCGAGAGGAAGGGTGGGACGGAGTGTTAGAGGAAGAGCGAGGGGTGAAAAGGCAGAGGTGGAGGGTCCAGCGTTCCTCCCCCCTCCCCGGTGTAGCCAGTGACCTCCCGGCACGATCCAGGTCAGGCAGAGACAGGCTCTTGTGGCAAACAGACGCTTCACGTCGCCATCAGGAAGCAGGCCCGGCACTCGAGTAACCACGTCCTGTTTCACCCAGCGCAGAGAGCACGTTAGCGAGATAGAGGGGGGGGTGGTGAGAGCGGAGGTGGTGGAGGGAGAGAATGGAGAAGAGCAGAGTTAGAGGCAGGAGAGGAGGGGGGAAGGGGAAGAGGCATACTTGGGAGAGTAAGTGACCGGAGGTGGGGGGGGGGGGGGGGGGGGGGCAGTGAGTGGCGGGGGGGGGGGGATGGGGGGGGGAGAGAAGAAGTAACGGGGGGCAGAGAAGGGGCGGTCTTGCCTGGGTCAGAGGGGGGGGGGGTGGGTTGCCGGGGTCAGAGGACGCGGGGGGCGTCTCCAGGGGCACAGTGGGGGGTCATGGGTCCAGGTGGGAGTGCTCAGATCCTGCCCTTGCCCTCTGTTCCTGCCCTGTACTACAGGGAGGGGTTGGGATGGGAGCCTGGTGGAGACTGTCAGACCACGTCTTTGACAAGTTCAACGGATTCCCCAAACACCCGCTCTCTCCGACTGCAGCCAAGTCAGAGTCGTTGCCTGTTTGATACGATAGCCTTGTGCTTTACTGAAAAAGTCTGTACAAATATACAACAGTTTACAAAGAACGCGCCAACAAGAGGAAACCCGAGCAAATGAGAACTCAACGCATTCCCCACACACACCGTGACAAAGGGCACATATTTAGCCTGTTACATGGGAATGCAGGCCCTTCAACCCATCTATCCAGCCTGTACAGTACACAGTACAGCAGGTCCTTCAGTCTATCCAGCCTGTTACAGAGTATGGCATGTCCTTCAGCCTGTCTATCCAGCCTGTTACACAGGAGACCTTTCAGCCCTTCTGTCTGACCTGTCTTCACTTGCCATCAGGTTCAAGTACACTCCTCCCTCTCTGTATTAGTCCGTCCCTTGGGATCGAGGATGACACTTCCACTCCAGGCCACTGGATCCTGGGTTGTGATAAGGTCAGTGTAGGACCCACAGACTCATCGACGCATGGGGCAGGTGTTTTGTCGGGATGGGCGAGTGCGGGGTTTGATATGCTTTGCTCCTTCGACCATTCACACAGGATCTCCCGACTCACGCTCCAAAGTTCCATTCCCATCTCAATCACTCCCGCTCCACAGATCCAGGGCCAGGGATTGCCGGGAGTCAGCGGGACGTTGTGTTGATTCACGGGGGAGCAAATCCTTGAGTTGGACGGGACCAGTGGATGGGACCGGGTGTGAGTGGAGTCTCAATGCTGGGAACATCAGCCTGGGAGATCAGTGACCCTGGTCACTAATCCTTGCAGTGGACTTCAGTAGTTTGATGGTGTATCTCCATCGCCTCGAGCTGCCCACTGTAGGTGGTGCACGACCCAGAAATCTAACGAATGCCCACTGTAGGTGGTTCAGGGTGAACAGAAAACCAGGGTCGCCATGTCCCAATGAGGTACAGTCCTGGTGGGGTCCCTGTAAACCTGTGTCCGGGACACATGAGACTTGGTGGGCCCGTGTACTGTAGTCCCGCGAGGTCCATGTACCCTGGCGTATCCGTGTTCTGTAGTCCCGCAGGTTCCTGCAGTCCATCATCCCAGACAGACAGTTCTGTCGTGCTTGGCGTGTCCATGTTCTGTACAGCCCCGCGGGTCCCTGCACTTCCGTGTCCTTGCCCCAATCAGACAGTGCCGTGGGATCGGGAGATGGCCATGCGGGTGCAGGTGCGGGTGGGGGTTCGGACACCACCCCCCTCACACACAGTGCTCTTTGCGGGCAATGTATACGGTGCTGTTGCCCGGCTTGGCGCGCAGCGTGCCGTTGTGGGGGTAGAAGTGACCCATGGCGGCGTGGATTGACTTCTGCCGGTCAGCCACCTCTTCCTCATCCTCCGTCTGGGAGCCCTGCTCCGACGGGGAGGGTGTCAGGGGCCGGGTCGAGAGCGAACTCACCTGTCATGGGGAGGGAGAGAGGTGGATAGAAGGGATGGGGGGAGGGAAGGAGAAAAGAAAAGTACTTAGTTACAAATTTCCAGGAAATACCAAAAATATAAAAGCAGAATTCCACACAGTGGTGGAATGGGTGGAGCCTCGGCCTTCCAGCCCCAGCAAACCAGCTTGGATCCCGACCTCTGCTGCTGACGGTGTGGAGTTTGCTCGTTGATCCTGTGACTGCGTCGGTTTTCCCCCATGTCCCCAAGACGTGGGTGAATTGTCTGCGGTGAGTTGCGTGGGTGCGTTGGATAATATGCGGGTAGTGGTGGGCGATTCAGAAATAATAAAATGGGGTGATGTGAAAGCCCAAGTGCAAATGGTCAGCATAGACGAGTGGGCTGAATGGTCTGTTTTTGTGCTGTATCCCCCAACCAGTATTTGCCAGTATACTTCTGCTATTGTACAGAGCCCTAGTGAGACCACACCTGGAGTATTGTGTGCAGTTTTGGTCCCCTAATTTGAGGAAGGACATTCTTGCTATGGAGTGAGTAGGTTCACGAGGTCCCGGGACGGCGGGACTGTCATATGCTGAGAGAATGGAGCAGCTGGGCTTGTACACTCTGGAGTTTAGAAGGATGAGAGGGGTTCTCATTGAAACATATAAGATTGTTAAGGGCTTGGACACACTAGAGGCAGGAAACATGTTCCCGATGTTGGGGGAGTTCAGAACCAGGGGCCACAGTTTAAGAACAAGGAGTTAGCCATTGAGAACGGAGACGAGGACACACTTTTTCTCACAGAGAGTGGTGAGTCTGTGGAATTCTCTGCCTCAGAGGGCGGTCGAGGCAGGTTCTCTGGATACTTTCAAGAGAGAGCACGATAGGGCTCTTAAAAAGAGTGGAGTCAGGGGATATGGGGAGAAGGCAGGAACGGGATATTGATTGGGGATGATCAGCCATGATCACATTGAATGGCGGTGCTGGCTCGAAGGGCCAAATGGTCTATGCCTGCACCTATTGTCTATTGACGGGATGGTGCGGAGGGAGCTTAACTGTGGTCACCGCTCACCTGCTCCAGTGCTGCCTTGAGAGCTGGGCTGTTTTCTGGCACCTCCCCCGGTGAGCCCGACCGCTCGCTGTGGTCCAACATCCAGTCCCTCAGGCTGTGCCGCTGGTTGTTGGGCAAACTGTTCCTGTAGGCCCCGAACGGGTAGGCGTGCGAGGACCTGGGCTCGCTGGTCGTGGAGCGCAGGCTGTAGCGATGGGTGCCGGGCTGGAACTGGCCCTCCCCTGCCACTGCCAACAGGTCCCTGGAGCTGCTCCTCTGCTGCGGCACCATCTCCTCCATCATGGGCTCCTGCTCCAGCTGCTGCCACCCAGAACCAGACAGGCGTTCAATCCGAGGCGCAGGCTTTGATCAGCCCTCCCCCTCAGCTCCCCTCACCCAACTACCGACGTCACAGTGGGGCGGGGCCCAACCAAGACTGATCTCCGTTTTATCGTATTTCTGACCTGACCCAGGAGTGGTCTCGACCACAATAAGCACAAGGTTCCAGTTTTAACCCTCACAGGTCGACTGTCCCTCATTACCAGCTGTTCTCCACCCACAGGGGGCAGTGCTCAGCCACTACCCTTCCCCCAGGATACATGGGCCCCAATCTAAGGTGGGGGGAGCAGAATGGAAGAGGGTGTAAGGTGAGGGAGGCAGCAAGGGACGGGACGTTGGTTTAGGGAGAGCAAGGCTCTGATCCAGTCGCCACTAGCCCCAAACACAGGGTCACAGAGAGACGGGATAGTGTTGGTGTGGAGTGAGACCTAGGAGTCCCTGGCCACCACTCACTGGATGTTCCCCTGCAGGAAGAGCAGCAGTCGGCAGGGGGACGGTCCGTGGGCCTTCACTGCGAGAGGGGTTGAGACCAGGAGTAGAGACGTCTCGCTCCTATTATCCGGGGCCAGGGGGAGACCACACCTGGAATATTGTGGACAGGTCTGGGCTCCCCACCTGAGGGAGGTTCAATTGAGGGAGGGAGTGCAGGAAAGGGTCACCGGATCGATTCCCGGGATGGGGGGTTTATCCCAGGAGGTGAGAGGAAGCAGACTGGGACCGTCCTCTCTGGAGTTTAGAAGAACGAGAGGAGATCTCACTGAAACCTCCAAACTCCTTCCAGGGCTCGACAGGGTGAGTGTGGGGAGGGGTTCCCCCCCCGGCTGGGGTGTCTGAAACCGGTCTCAGAGTGAGGGGTTGGCCATTCAGGCCAGAGACGGGGAGAAATGTCTCCCCCGCGGGGGGGGGTCTTTGGAATTCTCTCCCCCAGTCTCTGTGGAGATTCCATACAGACCGCTGGGGTTTGGGATGTTGGGGGAATCAAGGGTTAGTGCGGGAGAGTGGGGCAGAGGTAACAGATTAGTTGTGTTCTCAATGAATGGAGCATCAGTAACGAGGGGTTGAATGAACTCTCCTTACGTTCTGACACATGTGCTGGCTTCGCAACGTCTCGGGAAAGGCAAGCTGATCCCCGCAGACCCTTTCCTCCACCATGCCTCTCCCTGCCCACCCATCCCACACCTCCCCCACCAATCCGACACCCCCACCCCCTCAACCCCTCAACCTCCCCCCCCCACCCTGGTATCGAGACCTACCCCACCACTCACGTCGATGTCCCGACTGCCACCTGCCTCCTGCAGGCGGACGTCGACAGAGGCAGACATGGAGTTACAGCGGCGGATGGAGGGCTGCCGGGACATGGTGGAGATCTCCTCCCTGTGGAGACAGCAGAGTCAGTGGAAGGAACCAGTGCCTCGTGCATCATCATCATCCCCCCCACTCCACTCCACCCCATCCTCCTTCACCCCCCCATCCTGCCCTCTGTCCAGCCCCCCCCATCCGTCCCTCTGTACCACCCCACTCCTCCAGCATCTTCCCCTCCATCTACCCCATCTCCCCTCCATCTCCATCTCATCTTCCTCCACCATTCCTCATTCTCTCTCCCTCCGTCCCACCCCCTCTATCTTCCCAAACCAAGCAGGACCAGCACAGTAGATGGTAGTGCCCTGGGTAGCATTGGAGAATGATGTACGCATATAGTTCCATGAAAGTGGCGATGCAGGTAGACAAGGTGCTCAGTCCACATTTGGCGCGTCCGCCTTCATCAGTCATGGAGTACATGGGTTCGAATATCATGCTACAGCTGTACAAGACATGGCAAGACTACATTTGGCGTGTTGGACCACAGTTCTGGTCGCCCAGCGACAGGAAGGATGTCATTTAACTAGAAAGGGTGCACCAGGATATTACCAGGAATTGAGGGTTAGAGTAATAAGGAAAGCCTAGACAGTCCTGTGGGTCAACTTGTTTCCACATCGAAGGTGATACATTTATAGAATGAGCTACCAGGGGAAGTAGTTCAGGCAGGTACGACTACAATGTTTTAAGATATTTGGACACGTTCATGAATAAGAAAGGTTTATCGAGCAAATGCAGATGAGATTAGCTCAGGTAGACATCTCAGTCGGCATGGACTGTTGCCATGCTGTATGACCAAGTTTTTCCTTGCTCCTTTCACCCCACCCCAAACTGTTCACCTATCGTCACGTCTTGTGTAGGAAGGAACGGCAAATGCTTGTTTCTTTCTATCCAGCGGTGCTGCCTGTCCCACTGAGTTACTCCAGCATTTTGTGTTTAACGTGTCCTGTGCCCCATGTTCTGTGCCTCCCATGACCACTCCTGTACTCATGTGTTCCCACGTGTCTGCCATGTCCAAAGTGTTCCCACACGTCTCCTTGTGTGTCCCATGTGTTTCTATGTATCTGCCACATCCCGTATCCTCTTGTGTTCCCCACTTTCCCCAAGACATTCCCTGTGTTCATGGGTCCTATCGCCTGCTTACAGTTTGAAGACCATTTGCTCCGTCTTCTTGCGGTGCGAGCGGTTCACAGCGATCATGGCGCCAATGAAGATGAGCACAATGACCAGGCCCACCACTCCGATGGCCACAAAGGCTAGAGTCAGTACGCTCATCCCCGCCTCGTTACGATCTGTGGAGAGGGAACGGACAGGGTCAGCACAGGATTACACCCACCTCACATCCTGGACTATTCCATTACACGCTCCCAGGCATGGGACAGACACAGAGTGAATCAACTCCCTCTGCACTATCCCATCACTCACTCCCAGGAGCAGGGATATCATAACACAGCTGGAGCATCCATAACAAAGAGGGCGTTGTGAAGGGCCCCATTTAGCAGCTGGTCACACCGCCACCAATGGCTGCACAAACAGAGAAGCAATGGGGCGCAGCCTATCAGACACGGAGTGCAGGGGTCCCCTATGACCATCCCTCCCACATAGACATACCATGGCTGGCATTGACTGGGGGAGGGGGGGGGAGGGCCTCAGGGGACAAGAGCAGCAGACAAGATAGTGGGGCTCTGTTGGCCCTGCTGTGCAGGAGTGGACGAGGAGAGCTACCCAAGCTGAATGAGGTGCTGTTCCTCCAGCTTGCATGTGGCCTCACTCTGGCAATGGAAGAGGTCCAGGACAGAAAGGTTGTTACAGGAATGGGAAGGGGAGTTACAAAGGTTAACAACCAGGAGATCCCGCAGTCTAGGCAGACCGAGCGCTAGTGTTCAGCGCTCGTTTGGTCTACTGTCCATGGGAGCATTTTGAGAACAATGATCACAATTTAAGATTTTTACAGGTGAAGATGATCCAGACTCTGAAGGTCCCAACTGGAAGGCCGATTGCAACAACAGAAGGCAAGGCCTGGAGACCGTCAACTAGGAGCAACGCTTTGTGGGAAACCGTCCAATAAGTGGGAACAAGGAACCACAAATGCTGGGTTACAAAGAAAAGTAACTTAGCGGGTCTGGCAGCATCATCCCTGGAGAATATGCGTGGGTGAGATTTCGGGTCAGGACCCTTCTTCAGATTGTAGGGGTGAGCGGGAGAAAGCCAGAGAGGAGGGCCAGGACAAAGCATGGCATGTAATAGGTGAACATGAGGGAGTGGGGTTTGATAGGCAGATGGTTGAACAAAAAACAGAGATGAAACAAGGTGCAAGACAAAAGGATTGAAGAGTTGTAAATTATGAAGCCAGAGGAAGGAAGGAAGGTGCATGGCGAGGGTGAGAAGAGAAAGTGATCCATCTAGGTGGGCACAGGACAGGGGCAAGGGGGGTGGGGGGGAGAAAGTGAGGAGGCATTGTTACAGGGTACCTAAAATTGGAGGATTCAATATTCATACCGTTGGGATGTAAGCTACCCAAGCGGAATACAAGTTGCTGTTCCTCCACTTTGCTTGTGATCTCACTCTGGCAACGGAGTCGGCCCAGGACAGAATAGTCATTATGGGAATGGGAATTGGAGTTAATGTAGTGAGCAACCGGGAGATCCAGGACCCTAGGCAGACCGAGCTCAACTTCAATCCTTTTGTATCATAACCCTCCTTGCTCGTGTTCCCCTATTACCTGCCATACATAGTCCCCCCTCCCTCCCTCATAATCAGTCGGAAGGGTCCCGACTCAAAACGTCACCTATCCATGTTCTCCAGGGATGCTGCCAGACACACTGAGTTATTCCAGCACTTCCTTTTTTCCCCCCAACAAGTGGTAGCCTTTTGGATGGAGAGAGTGAGAGTTCAGAGCCATGTTCCTGTGAGGGTGAGGGGGAGGGATGGCAAGATCAGGGAACACTGGACACAGGGAACAAATGACAGGTAGAGATGATTGACAACAGAAGCATTCCGAAGTGATTAGAGAGTCCAGCAGAGTGTTTACAAAAATAATTAGAGGGTGAAAAGGGACCAGGAAATGTCACCAAATTAGGGAGAATCCCAAGGCATTCTACAAACATTTTAGGATTGTGGGGGTGAGCAAGAGCATTCCAAGGGGATACCAGGGAACTTCAGGGACCAAGGGGCAATTGATGCAGGGAGCCTGGGTATGTGCGAGATCTTCAATGAATACTTCTCAGAAGGGGCATAGCTGCGTGTGGTGAGATTTAGAGGGAATCTGAGGGGTAATTTTCCCCCAGAGGGTGGTTGGAGTGTGGACTCACTGCCTAAAGGGACGGTGGAAGCAGAGACTACCAACATTTCAGAAGTGTCTCGATGAATAATTAGGTTGACCAAAAATGCAGGAGAAACTCAGCGGGTGAGGCAGCATCTATGGAGAGAAGGAATAGGCGACGTTCTTCTACTTAAATCACCAAGGCAGAGGTTACAGACCAAGTTCTGGTAACTGGGATCAGTGTTGGCCAGGACATGATGGGCCGAAGGGCCTACACCTGTGGTGTGTGTGTGATGATGATGACTGTGATGCTGAGGAGGTTGGGATTGATCCAGCAGGCAATGTGTGGAGGGAAGCTTACGACAAACGTCACCAACCTGAAATAGTTATTTTCATCTGTGCACTCCGGCTGCCAATTTCATTGGAAACTTCACAGACATAGGTTCCAGAATCTTCCACGGTGAGACGTTTGGTGAATAACAGCCTGCTGCCATCCTGGGTGAGGTTGCTGGGGAGGGGGCCTCCCGTTCTGCCCACCAATTACAGGCGAGTGTGAAACGCAAACCAGTACAACCACTCCCTACGCGCTAATCAGAATGGGTCCCACCCTTACCATTCAATGCCATTGCCAACAGATTCCCCCTCCCACTCACCCACTCCCCACAAACCCCATCCACTCCCCTCAGACTCATCCATTCACTAGCCCACAGATCCCACCCCTTCCACTTCCCAGACCCACCCGTCCATTCACTCCCACTGCCCACACTTGATTCTTTCAACCTGATTTGACCCCAGAAGTTACATCATTCCATACCGCTTCCACACAAAATCCGTAGCTGGAGGATTCCCATTTTCCTCGCATTGCAACGCCGCTCCTTCCATATCCGCCTGCCAATTCTCAAAGGATCTTTTTATCGCCACCTCAGGAACATCTAAAAGATGGATGAAGAATTTGCAAAACATTATCTGTATTGCCCCGTCACACACTCCCAGACACAGAGTGAAGCTCCATCTACACTGCCCAGTCTCACACTCCCAGACACAGAGTGAAGCTCCATCTACACTGTCCCGTCACACACTCCCAGGGCACGGGTGGCCAAGATGGTCCAGCGTCTAGCCAGCGGGCAGTCAAGGGTTCTGCATGAGTCGACAGCCTGCCCCTCTCCCAGCCTTATGTCCGTGCCCGCGTGTCCCTTGAGAAAGAACACATTATGCCTACAAGATCTTCCTTGAACGCTGGTGTGCATGCGGGGGTCAAGTATGTAGAGGATAAGGACAACAATGGTGTCATTTGATGAATGATTGAGTTTGCAAAATGCTAATTGGCAGTATTGATCTATCCAGGACTTTCTTACTGTGTTTATGTAAACTCATTAACTGCTTGGAATGCGCTGATTTACAGCGGCAACATCAGCAAGATTGATTATACATTACTGATAACCATTGTGGAGCCGTGGCTGCAATTCAGCCCATGCTCTCGATTTTTGGTCACCCAGTATGGAGGAGGAAGGGACAGTCGCTGGTGTGGGTTTTTCCCTGTCGGTTTGCTCCTGGGCCTGGCCAAGCGAGGGTTCTGGCCGAGTCGACTGCCTTCCCCTCTTCCGGGCCTAAGTCCGTGCCCATGTGTCCCTGGAGAGGGAACACGCAGCATCCACCGGGTCTCTGGAGGCCTTCCGTGAACACTGGTCGCTGCATGGGGCCATGTTCATCATCGACAAGGAAGAAAACATTGTCATTTGATGATTGATAGATTGACGTTTGCAAACTGTCAGGCAGTTTTGATCTTTCTAGTACTCTGTAACTGTGGTTATTGAATGGAATCTCCTTGTTCAAGAGAAAAAAGGCACGGGTCAGCCACAGAGTGAAGTTCCCTCTACACTGTCCCGTCACACACTCCTAGGGCAGACGCAGAGTGGAGCTCCCCTCATCTTGCTCCCTTCACACGAGTGCCACTCACTCCGGCTGCATAGGGTACTTACGGTAGATGTTGAGTTTGTAGGGGACGTGCAGGGGCTGGGCCAGGCTGGAGTGGTTGACGATGCACACAGCGTCCTTCCCCTTCATGTCCCGCTCGGGATGCACGTAGAGGCTAACGGTGACTGTCACTGTGCCGTTGGCATTGGCCGTGTCTGTCACTTCCTGCTCCCCCTCCACGGCCATGTCCCACCGCACCTCGGGCACCGGGGGGCTCCCCATCACCATGCACATGGCCACCAGAGCACGGCGGTCTCCCTCCAGCAGGGCTCGTGGGCCCGGCACCAGCCATACCTGAGGGGGTACTGAGGAGGGGAGGGGGGGGAAACAGGGGAGGAGAGAGAGAGGGGTATAATATATTATATGGTTCCCTCAAAGATCTCCTGCAGTACTCCCTCACCACTGCCACCCCCTCACCCTCAGCCCACCTCAAACCGCCCCCCTCCCCGACGCTCGCTCACCACCACATTCCCCACCACCTCCTCCTCCAGCGCTGCTCCTTCACCGCCCCTCCTCCACTCCCAGCGCTGCTCCTTCACCGCCCCTCCTCCAATCCCAGCGCTGCTCCTTCACCGCCCCTCCTCCACTCCCAGCGCTGCTCCTTCACTGCCCCCTATCTCCTGCACCCCCTCACCCCACCTCCCCCCTGGCATTCCTACACTCCCTACCCAGGAGTCCTTCACTACCCACTCCCAGGAATGATTTGGAAGAGGAAATTAGGAGCAACACTAGCAAGTTTGCGGATGACACAAAGCTGGGTGGCAGTGTGAACTGTGAAGAGGATGTTAGGACGTTGCAGGATGACCTGGACAGGTTGAGTGAGTGGGCAGATGCGTGGCAGATGCAGTATAATATAGATAAATGTGAGGTTATCCACTTTGGCGGCAAAAACAAGGGGGCAGATTATTATCTCAATGGGGTTAGGTTAGGTAAGGGGGAGGTGCAGCGAGACCTGGGCGTCCTTGTACACCAGTCACTAAAAGTTGGCGTGCAGGTACAGCAGGCAGTGAAGAAAGCTAATGGAATGTTGGCCTTCATAAAAAGAGGATTTCAGTATAGGAATAAAGAGGTTCTTCTGCAGTTGTATAGGGCTCTGGTAAGACCACATCTGGAGTATTGTGTACAGTTTTGGTCTCCTAATTTGAGGAAGGACATCCTTGTGATTGAGGCAGTGCAGCGTAGGTTCAAGAGATTGATCCCTGGGATGGCAGACTGTCATATGAGGAAAGATTGTAAACACTAGGCTTGTAGTCACTGGAGTTTAGAAGGATGAGGGGGATTCTTATAGAAACATATAAAATGATAAAAGGACTGGACAAGCTAGATGCAGGAAAAATATTCCCTATGTTGGGCGAGTCCAGAACCAGGGGCCACAGTCTTAGAATAAAGGGGAGGTCATTTAAGACTGAGGTGAGAAAAAACTTTTTCACATAGAGTTGTGAATTTATGGAATTCCCTGCCACAGAGGGCAGTGGAGGTCAGATCACTGGATGGATTTAAGAGAGAGTTAGATAGAGCTCTAGGGGCTAGTGGAGTCAAGGGATATGGGGAGAAGGCAGGCACGGGTTATTGACAGCCGTGATCACAATGAATGGCGGTGCTGGCTATGTTTCTATGTTACCCAGCAGGGTGAACCAGATTACCACCCCGGCGCTCCCTCACCCCGCCCCCCACCTACCCAGCACGGTGAGCCAGGTGTCGCCCTCGAAGCTGCCGGCCGGGAAGGTGAACACCTTGCAGCGGAAATGCCCGGCGTCCGCTAGCACCAGCTGGTCGATGAGCAGCGAGGCGTCGCCGTGCTCGTCCCCGCGCTGGAAGCGGGCTCGCGTGCCGTAGAAGGGGTGCGTGCGCGTGCCGTGTGCGTCACTGCGCACCGCCACCATCTGCGGGCCCAGCTCCGTCAGCTTGTCCCACGTCACCTGCGTCACCTGGGCCGCGCCCGTGTACTGGCATCGCAGATGCGCTGTGCCCCCTAGCGGCGCCTCCGTGCCCGCGTCCAGCTGCAGCTCCGGCCCGCACACACCTGGGGGGGAGGAAGAGAGGAAGAGGCGGGTGGGGATGGAAATAGAGGGGGGGAGGTGAGGAGAGGGGGGAGGTGGGAGAGGG